>NC_081349.1:49145662-49169670 GCF_029784015.1 Lycium ferocissimum | reverse complement strand
GATTTAAGTTGGGGTGTTGATGTGCTGCGAAATTATGGCACATCTAATGCTTTTTAACTCTAAGTTTTACTTATTTTCGAGTAAGTTTGTGTTAGTTTGATGTGTTTTGTGTATGTTGCAGGTATTTAGAAGTGGAATTGCAAACACAGTTGAAAACAAGGAATTTTGAAGACAAGGTACTGCTATGAACTTGTACGGACTGTCAACATGCTCGACGATCCGTCAAGCATGTCGTTGAATTGCACTGATTAAAAGATCAGAGACTGTGCAATATTGATGTAAAAAGATGAGAAGATTGATGGACCGTCAACATGATCGATGGTCCACCGACGTACATTGACAGTTGAGGTTCTGCAGTTTGAAATTTTTCATCCGATTGTCGAAGTGAACCGTCGGCATTCGCCGGTACCGTCAATGTGCAAAGATAGTTCGTCGAGTAGCAGTCGACCTGGGATAGGATTAGTTTATTAATTCCGAGTTTTTTGACTTATATAAATACCTGATTAGGTTTTATTTTTTAGACATTTGGAGTTTAAGACTTGTATTGAGTACTTTTGGGTTCTGAGTATTTTTCAAGGTTTTCCAAGCAATCACATTCGTTTAACTTTCGCTTTTTATTTGTAATTTTCAATAACAATTTCAATTATGCAATCTTCAATTTTTTATTGTTTATTCGTTGCTAGGAGTAGCTAAACACCTTTACTGAGGTTGTGGACCCAAGGATGGGTGTTTTGTGATTGGGGATTATGATTGATATAAGCATAATGGATTATTAGGGTTTATTTGTTATTCGTTTTAATCATATAGTTAGTGGTTGCAAACATTAGCTAACCCCATAAACTTTGGTTTATTTGGAAAAATAACAAGGGTTCGGTAAGAACAAATAACAAGAACTCAAGGCGTTAACCCTTGTTTAATAAATTCACTTGGGAATAAGAGGAATTTACTTAACATAATTAACCGTTCTTCATGCATACTTTCTTATCTTTGGGAAAAGCATAGAAAGAAATAATCTTTTCTTATTGGGAAGTAGTCTAGATTCACATAGAGGTTAGGTGCATTCATACAATGATACATTAGAAGTATATCAATATCAAGACCCCATTGTCAAGACCCAACCAGGGGGCCATGACGGGTACCCGGAGCTAGCCTACCGAGCACCACTTGTCATACTTCTCCCAATCTATCTCAGTAGACCATTTTTCTATTTATCAAATACTCAACCTGAATAAATGCCATTCTAAAAATAAAACTCATTATGAAGCAATCTTCGATTCCACCTCAAACATATATATAAACAATCCTGCAAGGCTACAAAATGATGTACAAAATACACACTAATAAGGTCATGAATCATATACTATCTACACATGTCTACGAGCCTCTAACTGGAGTACTGGAAGTCATGAGGATGGGATAGGACCCCATCATGCCCCAAATATGCACACAAAAGAATATACCAATAAATTGCGACTTCGGAGTAGTGGAGTGCTCCTGTAAATCTGCTGATAAAGCTCCTAGGGATCTGGACCGTCTCCCTCTCTACTTGCGGGCATGAACGTAGCGTTCACAAAAGAAAGGACGTCAGTACGAATAATGTACTGAGTATGCAAGGCACGAATAATAATATGATAAAGAAATAAAGAAACATGATATAAAGAGATAACCTGTAACTGACTGCCTCTTAAGGCGAAACCATGCATGCTAAATTTTACTTTTAAAACAACATCATAATATGTATGTGTGTGTGTATATATATATATATATATATATATATAAACTGCTCGACCATATAGGTACGGTGTAATCATCATTAGCCCGTGTCTGGGGTAACCATCTCATGTTGAGCCTAACAATAGTACAAATGGTTTATATGTAGATTTACGAGCTTGGAAGGATAGACGTTGAATCGCTAAGGAGACCAAAAGGTATGTTAAGGCTAATCCCTTTCTTTCTAAAGGCATGACTCCTACGTTATGATTCCATATATGTTTCCATAACCTTCTTACTTCCAAAAGTTAGAAGTTCATGATTCTTAAAAGCTTCTTATGATACTAAAGATGAGATGTTTTCTATGATGAACATGATGATGATGATTTTAATTCTAGAAATTTCAAGGCTTATGATTTTAATGCTATTATGAGATTATTGAGCTTATTTCATGATTTTCTCGATTTTATTCATTGTTGTTGATCTCACTTTATAATAATTGTTTCTTCATGGTGAGATCTAGCGATGATAATTGTTCTATAACATAAATCGGAGGTTACCAAGCTTACGTCACTCGAGATGTATTTGTAGCTTTTATTTGGCTCTCATGCATGCTTATATATATATATATATATATATATATATATATATATATATATATATATATATATATATATATATTCTCACATCGAGCCACGCTATAATCAGCCGGGTACGACACCTATTGTGCTACCACTGATCAGCTGGTATTACACACTGAGTCCCAAAAGGGCCGGGTACGTCACACACCGAGTCCCGAAAGGGCTGGGTACGTTATACACCGAGTCTTGAAAAGTCCGGGTACGTTATGATGATGATATTATATACGTATATATGAAAAAGTCTTTTTTTAAAAAACTAAGCATGCATGACATCCGCCTTATGAGGCATCCAAATGTACAGGTTACCTCTCTTATTCCTTGTCACCTTTCATATCTTTATTATGTTGTTATTTATGCCTTACATAATCAGTACCGTTAAATGCGGCATACTTTCTTGTGGACGCTGCGTTCATGCCCGCAGGATCAGGTAGCTAGCCGGACGATCCAGACCAGTAGGATCTCCTCCCAGCCGTGGTTAGTGCGCTCTATTGGTCCGGAGCTGCAGCCCTTTTTGGTATGCTATTTTGCTATGTAGAGATATGGGTCTGACAGAGCCTTGTCCTATATTTTCTACGGTGTATATTCCATAGAGGTCTGTAGACAATTGCATATAGTGGGAGCATCATGTAGCTTTGTGGTCTCCTGTTTTATGTACAGTACATGTAGTGGCCATGTCGGGCTGCATGTTGAACATGCGGGCCGCACTTTCTACCGCAAGTGTTGATAGAAAAATTTAGCCCAAAAGGAATTCAGGTGACATCACATGCAGTTCGCAGGTACTGCCTGCGCCTCGCGCAGTGCTTTGCTCGCGAGTAGTGTCACCGTTTGTGATTTCTAATTTTGTTTATTTTCTTCCCGTGTTTATTCTCTTTACTTTCTTCCTCATATTAAGAAAAACCATAAATACTGGGTATTAGTGTTGTATTCACAGGACGGCAGGAACGAACAAACTGAGGGGTGGGGGTAGGAGAACAACACAACAAGCTTTCTCATCCTCTTAGAGAGCACAAACACCTGTAGAACCTGTCCCTAGTCTGAAAAGGAGACAAGGAACACTCTCTCACTTGAAATTCTTAATGATCTTGAGAGGGGTAGGCGGAAGGAAGCTGAGGAGAAGCGGTTCACCATATTGGGTTCCAGGGAATTATATCTAGCCTAGAAAACTATCAAGGATAATGGGAATGAAACTCGGGCATTCAACACGAAAAAATAGGTGACTTTGAATGGTCTGCAAGACATATGCCCGGATGTCATCCGTAAGCTGAACGCATTGAGATGGAACTACTTCATGTATCCCACCGAGTATTGCCCAGTTTTTGTCAGGGGATTCTATGCTACGTATGGGGCATTGTTAAATGCAAAAATATGTCGCCGCCAAACAGTAAAGAATCTTGAACACCTCAACTGGATCTCAGTTGGAGGGACTGATGTTGACTCCTCAGCGGACCTGATTGGTACTACCATTATGAGCAAAGAGAAGGTGACCCTATGGAAGCATGGCTCTCGCATGCCTCTGAATATCATGAAAGGATGAATGAACCAGAGCAATAATGTGCTTGGGTGGCTTCGATTATTAAGTACGGGACACCGGTACGTTGACCTCGGCAAATAAAAATTCATAAGAACACTCTCAACCTCGAGGCAAAATTTTGGCTATCTCTAGTGTCCTCGAGGGTGGTGCCTTCCAAGAATCAAAATGACATATCCATTGAGAAGTGTATTCTTATTGCTTCCCTCATGTCTGTGTTTCTTATTAATGTGGGGGTGATTATCTGAAATGAGATTAGGGATGGTCCACCTAGAAAAATACTTCACTGCCTTTTCCTTGCTTGATCACAGAGTTATGCCGGAGGGCTAATATGCGTAAGATTAATAGGTTGGACAAAAATGGTCATGGTTGACCAAACATTTGATATCATCAGATTGGATCCAGGTAGGAAAAAGTGGAAGAGAATTACAAAGCAACCAAGTGCCTCGGCGACCGTACTTGATACTGACATCCTTGACCCCGAGGGACAGGCCACTGTTACTGATACTACTAATCCTAGTTCTGGGCCCTCCACGGGTCCAACCACCTCTTCTAGGCCTGTGCTTCTGACTGCCCCATCCACCATTGAGGGCCCTTCTAGTTCTATTCCTGTCTCTACTTCAACTTTCCTTGGGTACGAGATCACTAGTGAGGGTATGCGGTTGATTAGAGCGGGGGATGCCAAGGTGAATCAACTTGTGGGCCGCATTCCTGACTATGTCAAAGAAGCTATAGAGGTAGCTATGTGACCATATACAGAGGCAGTCAAAGATGTAAAAAATAAGCAAGTACAGATAAAAGAGTGGATGTGGGCAATTGAGCTTAGATTGAAGTGCATTGAGGGTGGTGGTGACGATGGACTTCCCAAGCCTGGAAAAGGTCAAGATAGATGTTCAGGGGCTAAAAATCCCGGACATAGATCTTGGTGCACCTATTCTACCATCGGGTGTAGACTTACTTTCTACTAGGCCCACTGGATCTACTAGGCCTACTGGACCATTGGTTGATGAGTTAGCTGAAGAGGAAGAAAAGGATGACAATGAAAAAGAAGAGGATGAAGCGAGTGTGAAAGAATTTGAGGGTGAGATGGATGTTGACCCAGCGAGTGCAACATCAGAGCCGACCCGAGTTAGTGAGACATTACTGGAGGCTCGATCTAGAGAGAGACTTCCAACAGCCTGCCGTGAGGCACTTGCAACGGGTATTGATGAGTCTCAGGCTGACACCTTCATTGCTACACAGCAACCTTTTGAGGAGAGCATGGTACTGAGGCAGCACCACACCCTCGTAGGGCACGCGAGGCCAGTACTTCCTCCGCTCCCCCTGTTGACATGCCACTCCCACAGTCAGTCGGTCCACCTCGATCTGCGGAGACTTTGAGTGGTGACCCTGCTGAGACTGCACTCATAATGATTCCACCTTTGGAGATGCTTCCAGCTGATCAGACTCTCCATCACGTGGATTCTCACTCGGACACCTGACACGTCCCAGTGAGCTACTCACCTTTTGTTTTACAGTTAATGCATTGGGGACAATGCATGCCTATTTTGTTGGGGGGGTGGGGGTAGCTCATGTTTAGTGTGTTGGATTATGGATATTTTTGGCGCTCTTGGGTTTTCTTTTCCAGTGTTCTTTCCCAAGAGTTTTTATTTTCTATTGAAACTGGAATGTTTAGTTATTATGGATTGTATCGTTTTGTTTTATTTGTTGTTTTGAGTATAGCAAAGTATCTTGACTTATATGGTGATGGTCTGATCAGTTTATGGCATGTATGTTTTCATCTTGTTTTGATAATATACCTCCAAAAAATGATTTTTAGTGTGCATAAGTACTTAAAGGGTATAGCATAACTGACTTGGCTCATTTGGTGACATATTGCTTACTGAAAAGTTATCTTTTGTGTGCCTTGAATTCTTGGTTGAGAAGTAATTAAAAAATAGTGAAGTAATTCATGTGCCATGTGCTGTGAGGTGTTGTCATTCAAGTCTTGTGCATGAGTGTGATCTAAAACTTGCCCGGAAAGTGTCTTAAGGCGAAATCCTAAACTACACTTTGTTTGAAAGAGGATATTAGGCTTTCCTTGGATCGTTACTAAGCCTTAAATTTCCTACTCATTGCATGTTTCCCTAGTCAACCCCTTTTTGAGTCTTAACTCTCTTTCTTTCGGTGACAACCATATTACAAGCTCTACCTTTTGTTCACATTGACTCATCTTTTGCCACCCTATCTCCCTATGTGATTCTGAAACGCAAACATTAGCCAAAATGCTTAAGTTTGGGGGTGGTGATTGGCAATTGGTGATGTGGAAGTGATTAAGAGGTGAGAAGGCTTTATACATATAAAAAAAAAGTGTGTTTGTATTTAAATAATCTTTTGTATAAAATAAAGGTTGTGACTAAAGGAATAGATGTGATTCAAAGCTGTAAATAACCTTGGTGACTAAAGGGATGGCTAATGGGTGGTATAAAAAGATGGAGAAATAAGCGAATTATTTAAAGGAAGTGTATTTAGTATTGCTTAGGGAGGTTTCAAGTCACTCTTATCCAAAATACATCCTACCTTAACCTTAAGCCTTCAATATAACCCGCAAGTCCTAATTGATTTTGAACAAGGTGTGTTTACATTAGTGGATAAATACTTTAAGGGCAAGCTTATGGCATTGCATTTGTGCACTTGTACATGCTCTTTGTGAGTGCGAGTTGTTCTCTTCTCCTTCATCTTTTGGCCCATTTGTTGTTGTGAATATGTGTGTTTTGGGACTTTCATTGGTCTTTTGTGAGGGCATATGGATTACAAATCTTAATGAAAGAATTGCTATTGGCTTAGAATTTGAGATCACTTCCTTAAAGCTAATAAGATTGTCATCGAGTGAAGCAATTAATTAATGCTCAACCTTTGATTAAATGCACCATGTTTTGCAAAAATGAGAATGAGGGATAATCATATCTTGAATGCATGCTTGTAACTGATCACTATCTATAACGACCTGTTTAGTCGTTATAGTCTTTCCGGCATTTTCGCCCTTTACCGAGCATTGATTGGCTCACCTTTGACCCGAGGGGACCGTTAACACTCTTCCTGAGGTGTCTAGACTTGATTCGGGTGACTTTTTGTGAAATACATGCTTAAGTGGAAAACTAGTTGACCCAAAGTTGACTTGTTGGTAAATGGACCTTTTTCAAAAATTCATCAATTCCGAGAGATCTAGATGGTCGTTTAGAACTTATGTGTATATCTGGTTTGGTTCCCAATGCACTCGCATGCATTTTGGGACTTGGGTTGGAAAATTGGAATTAAGGTATCGGGGGTTGACTCAGTCAACGAGACCTCCGTTGTGAATTTCGAGGCTACGAGCACGTTCGTAGCGTATTTTTGTGTGGGTTTGTGTATGTGATTTATGAGCAGATGGTCTCGAAACTGGTTCGGGATTACGTTTGAGACTTAGAAAAATCTAGTGGATTCTGGTACCTGGTGCCGGCATTGACGGCACTGCTGTGGCGGCGTGTTGGCCGTTGGGGCGGCTATGTGTATCTTGGCCCAGACCGCTGGGGCGGCCTTGGGGGCGCTGTTGTGGAGCTGCTGTTGCAGCCCCGTTACCGTCGTGGCTGTAACGGGCCTGTTATTTCATTAAGTATGTTTAAAATAAGCCATTAGTCTATCATTTATTGCCATTACGAAACTAGAGCTTTGGGGACTGTTCTTGGAGATACAAGGAGAAAACTCTTAGAAGTAAATCTTGCTAATCCCTTTACCATTTCATTAATCCTAATCACCATAGATTTCTCCTTCTCCTAATAATCCCTTAGTGATGGAAGATGAAAGTGGGTTTTGATGAACTCTCTCTAGGCTTGTTAATGATGAAATTGATGGGGTTTATGCTAGATTTTGATGAATCTAAGGTTATTAATCAGTTATCTTCCATTATTATAGTTGAATTCTTGAATAAAAGAGTAAGGGTTTATACCCAAATTTGGGGGTTTTACTTGAAATTAGAAATTAGGCCTATCCTTGAGTTAAATCAGTAATTAGTGGTTGGGTTATGATCACTTTATGCTTAATTTGATATTTTACTTTTGAATTTCTCGTTTTGCCCTTGTGGCCCCATTTCTCCAATTTCTAGAGTTAGAATTGACCTAAATTGAATATAACAATATTAGTATCATTCTTCATGATTTCTAATCTTGATTTTGAATATTCTTAGACTATTTTGGTTTTGAATTTCAGCGGAAAGGCAAGGCAAATGAGTGACTTGTTGGTGTTGTGGTTCGACCATCCAGGTAGGTTATGACTTACCCTTGATGAAACTTCGCATAGCGAAGCATATATTTAGATTATATCATCGGAGAAAGCATGTGAACCTTCGGGTATGAAGTTTCGATGGATATTGTCTTAGGTTGGGCCCTGTTGTGTGTTTGGGACTAGTCATCCCGTTGTATTATGATTGATTGTTCGATTGTGCTGGCTTGATGCCACGTGTTGTTAGTAGTTATTGGAATCTGTTGTTCTATCTTGATCATGCTATTGTTGGCGTACCCATTGTTGGTACTTGTGATTCGGATATATTATTGGCGTACCTATTGTTGGTACGTGTGATTCAGATATATTGTTGGCGTACCCATTGTTGGTACTTATGACTCAGATATATTATTGGCGTACCCATTGTTGGTACTTGTGATATTGAGCATGACTATTGATGACGATACATACATTGCACACACTCTCATTCTTCATGATGTACTGTTGAGGTACTGATGATACTTGATGAAACACTGTGATGAGCTGGGCTCGATTTTTACTTCAGTGGCGTGAGAGTCCGATATCCGATGTTCATCCCAGAATCGTGGATTGAGTGAGTGCATGGACTCGGCGGGTCCCCCAAGGTGGTGCCGGTAAGAACCCCCTGTGGGCAAAGATCCGGGATCCCGTCTGTCTGTTGGGCAAAGATCCGAGATGAGTGGCACTTAGACTTCGCGAGTCACCTTGGGTTGTGCTACCGAGATGTCGATATTTCCTTCCGAAGTACATGTGTACACAGCATTTGCATGGCATTACATTGCATTCATACATTATTGCATTATATTACATTTACGGCTTGATTAGGAGATGATTTGATGTTGTACTTGTGATGTTGGATTGGACTTGATATACAGAGACTTGGCACACTTGGGATTGGATGTTCTACTTAGGTGTCGACGCATACTTGGCTTCTATTATGTTTGACTTATACTTGTTGGTTTAATTGCCTATCTTGCTTTATTATCTTAATTGTGCTAGCTATGCTTGGTCGGCTGATGATGCCTACCAGTACCGTTATTTTGTACTGACTTGCAGTTGCTGCATTCCTTTGTGAATGCAGAGTATCAGGTTTGGTCTACTTCTATCTCTCGTGGCTGATTGTTACCTTCAGCTTTAGCACCGAGCTTTCTGGGTGACCATAGCTGTTCGCTGCCTTGAAGACTTCTCTATTTTATTTATGTCCTATTCCTATTCAGAGACATAGACATTTTTATGTATTATTACTCCAGACTTGTATTATTTCCTTTTAGATGCTCTTGTATGACTTTAGACTAGACCTTGGGCGTATTATTATGGTTCCACACTATCTTTACTGTATATATCTATCGTGAGACTTACGTATCTATTCTTTTTCGCTTGATTGATTATTTATTTATGTCTTTAACTATTATTAGGTTGAGGGTTCGCTTACCGAGGTGGGAGAGGTAAGTGCCCGTACAACTTAGGAAAAAAATAGGTCTTGACACTATCACCATCATAGCCATTACTACCTTTGAAATGCTTGAACATTTGTCATATGCTATAGTTTTGTTTGAGTTGCTTGAGGACAAGCAAAAGTATAAGTTTAGGGGTGTTGATGTGCCGTGAAATTACGGCACATTCAATGCAAATTCCTTAGGCTTTTGTGACTCTTCAAGCACTTTTGGTGTTACTTTTCGTATGTTTGTGTTGATTTGTAGGATAACAGGTTCGGAGAGCATAATGAAGCAAAACAAACCAAAATGGAAGAAGCATAACCTACGAGTCACAGGTCACACATGCCAAACGCATGTGCACCAGCAAGTGTGTGCAGAGATTTTGAAATTTTGAAGAACTTGGCTGCAGCATCTGCGAGTAGCACCTGCGAGATGAATCCAATATCACACCTGCTGCAAGTGACTTACCCAAAGTGCAAGACATGCGACAGCTATGCACCACATTATGTTCACAGGTTGCACATGCGACACAACCTGCGGCATGTGACTTACCTAAAGTGCAAGGCATGCGAAAGTGCAAGGCATGCGAGAGCTGTGCATCACATGCGGTTCGCAAGTTGCACATGCGACACAACCCTTGGCACGTAGGCAGGCGTGCAGGGATATTTTTTTTCCACAAATTGCTCCCATTTTGGAAGGCTATAAATATTCTCCAAGGGTTTTGCAAAAGACATTCCACACTTTATTTTAGTTGTCTTTTTGTGGAAGCTCATTGATTACTAGTTGTTGAGACTTTAAAGAGGAATGTTCAACTTTTGTTGTCATCTTCCATTAACTTTGTAAGCATTTATGAATACTTTATTTACCTTTGTCTTCTACTTAATGGAAATGAGTAGCTAAACCCATTAGCTAAGGTTGTGGGACCAAACGTGTTACTTAGGTGATTGGGTTTCATATTTAAACCTCATTTATATGTTAATGTTGCATTCTATCAACTCTTCATGCCTTAATGTCTCTTAATGGTTGCAAACATTATTTGTGCCTAAGTACTTTTACTTTGCATGAGAAAGGAAGTGAAAGTTAGGAAAAGAGTTAGATAGCAAGGATTTGGGTCATTAAATCCATCTAAAAGTGTGAGATAGGAAAGCTAACTTTAAGCATAATGGGTGTTCACATTTTCCACATTCTAAGGCTTGAAAAAGCTTAGTAATGATATTTATCAATTTGGTTGAGAGACTTTTGATAAAATTACGTAGCCCAAGTTTAATTGCATCTAGACATTTAAAGAAGTTGAATTGATATCCATTTGCATTACTTTCCATTGGAACCGCAACCTTAGTCCCTTTACTAATAGTTTACATTTCATAACAAGATTTTGTAACAACAACTCTTAGACAATAATGATCAAACTTCAAACCAATCATTATTATCTTCCCCTCTCCCTTGAAATATAGACTAATAGTCGAGTGTTACACTTAGCAAGTATATTTCTTCATTGTATTCTCTGTGAGATTCGACCCAAGCCTTGTTGGGTTCTATATTTGAGAACGATTGCTTACTCCTAATATTAAATGTGTAATTTGGGCATATCAGATGCCTTTTCCCTTGTCTGTAGTCTTGGGAACTGTTGGTCTCATGCTATAAAACATTTTTATTAGTTGACGGTAATTTTTAGGGAAAAGGGTCCAAAACACACTCTAACTTTGATCGAAATTGCTATAACACACTCCAACTTTGCGGGGGTTCTATGACCCCCTGGACTATTTTTTTGCATATTATTAATGGTATTATCTGGTGACATGGACAAGCAAGTGAGCACATAAAGAAGGATTATTTGGAATTCAACATGGGAAATAGAGACGGGTTTTAAGTCCACCCTTACGCGCTCAACCAACGTGTGCTCAATTGCTTGTCCATGTCACCCGATAATACCATCAATAATACACAAAAAAATGTGCTATAGCAATTTTGGCCAAAGTTAGAGCGTGTTTTGAACCCTTTTCCCTAATTTTTAACCTACTTAACTGGTCTACTAAGTTATTATCCTTTCCTTTGATATGTTTAAATATTGAATTAGAGATTGATATAGTATCTATAAAATTTAACCATCTTCTTCTACTACTATTTTATCATTTTATTTCTGATGAAATTTAACTATAGCTTCACAATTAGTTCTAATTGATATTTCAGGCTTATTTAAAATATATAATCTAAAACTATTTAATTCATAAATTACAGCTAATATTTCTACATCTATACTACTCATATTTCCTTTTTCTTTATACTTGCCACTTTGGTAAGCACATATTTTTTGTTCACACTTGTTATTATATTTATTAGGTCTTGCTTTTAAAACTGCTCCCCATCCTTCAAAACTACTATCTGTTTCTATGATTAAATAGTCTGTTTCTAATGGCATGTTTAATTAGGAATATTTTTTATTTTTTCTTTAATTTTTTTGTACTAATTTAATATCTTCGGTATTAAAATATTTTTGTCTCGTAGAACCTGTCTTAGAATATAAAGGTCCTGCTATTTTTCCTAAGTGTTTTATAAAATTTCTAGCATAGTTTACTATTCCTAGAGTAAACGCTTTCCATTCTATACTATCTTCATGCATTTACCTGCAAGTATCCTGATTTACAATCAAATTTACTAAATATTTTCTTTCCTTGTATTCTATTTATTATTTCTATTTTATCTGGTAATTTGTATCCATCTGTTCTAGTATTATCATTAAGTATTTCATAATTTATTACTATTCTAGCTTTTCTTCTTATTATCTCGCTATGATTTCTTACCATCAAGGCTACTAACCTATGTTTAGAGGTAGATCTCCTTATTACTCCTAAATTCATTAATTCTTTGATCTTTGTCTTAAAATTTTCTAAGTCTTGATTTGTAGCTTCTATTGAGGCTGTTTTTATTATGTATTCTGGGCTTATTATATCTAACCTACATACAATCTTATTACTTACCCAATGTTTTAAAGGTTTTTCTCCTATTATTTCTATTTCATATAGTATTTTTATCATGTTATCTAAATCGCTTTGATTTTTTATTATTCCTATTTTTTCTATTCATGTTTTAAAATTATATAATTCTGTTTCTACATCAATCAGAGTATAGTGTTTTTCGAAAATATCTTCATCTTCGTTATCTTCTAAAAATAATTTTTTTGATTTTGTTGTTATTTTACAGCATGTATTATTATCTTTACAGTCTTCACAACACTTATCCTGTTTCTTTTGCAGGTTTACATGGTCTGCGGTCTGGATTTTCCGATGTCTTATTTTAGTTTCAGTTTTTATCATTTGTACTGGTGTTTGAGTAATATTTTTTAAGAAAATTACTCCATCTCTAGTGAGCAAACAACTGCCATTATTATGTAACATAAAAATTATTCCTATTACAAAGTCTACATTTATATTTAAGTCTCTTACCCATATTTTATCCATCTTGTAACTAGGCTTACAAAATTCTGAACATGTATTCACGAAGCTGATTTGAGATTTATCAACATAATGTTTATATATATTATGTGTTCCATCCATTTGCATTGCTGCAACTGGTTTTTCTAGAGTTTTTATTAAATTTGGTGGAACTATCCTTTTATTTATTATACACTTTGTGCATCCTGAATCTACTAATGCTAGTGCCTCTATTTCATAATCGTCTATTTTAATCCTTGCAAGTATTTTATTGTTCTTAATTTTTTATCTTCATTACATACTAATGCCTCATAATCTTGTACAATCAATAATTTTTCTTGTTCATAGTCATCCTGCATTGGCTTGAGAGTTCTAACTAAAGTTGACTTTGTATGAAATAAAGCTATATCTTCAGTCTTATTTTCTTCATGTTCTTCTTTTGTTTTCCTTTTTCTAATTTTTGTATTCTTTTTTCTAATTTATTTATTCTTGTTTCTAATGTCATTACTCTCAAATTATTTGTAGGATCATTTATCTCTTTATATTTTTCTTCTTTATTTACCTTTGTATCTAATTCTCTTTCTATGCACATAATACATCCTTCTAAATAGCATTTCTTACATTTAACTCTTTTATCTTTACTAGGGTACCATTTACATAGAAAACATCAATTACTATCTAATCCTTTGTTTCTTTCAAATTCATGATTACATTCTTCAGACATATTTACTAATGTACTTGCTTGGATTGCTTCTAAATCCCATTTTTCTAATCCTATTTCATTTATTAGTTCTTCTTCCTCTGAATCTGATGAGTCTGTTTGTAACGACCCATTTGGCCGTTATTGCTTTTTCGATGCTTTTGACTCTTTCCCATAGCTTTTTTAGCTCACATTTGACTCGAGGGGACATTGACATGCTTCCTGAGGTCTTTGGATATGATTTTGGTGACTTTGTGGGAAATTTGGGCTTAAAGCGAAAAAGAGTTGACTCGAAATTGACTTTTGGGTAAACGGATCTTTTTCGGGCATTCGTCGATTTCGAGAGGTCCGGTTGATCTTTTAGAACTTGTGCGTATATTCGGTTTGGTTCTCAATGCACTCGGGTGCATTTTGGAACTTGAGTTGGGAAGTTAATTTTGAGGTATCGGGGGTTGACTCGGTCAACGAGACCTCCGTTGGGAATTTCGAGGCTACGAGTGCGTTCGTAGTATTTGTTATATATGTCTACATATATGGTTTGTGAGCAGATGATCTCGGGTGATAGTCGGAATTTCGGGTTGAGTTGATGAAACTTGAGAAGTTTCTGGTGTCTGGTGTCCTGCTATAGCGGCACCAGGACCGCAGCAACAGTACCGCTATAGCGGTGACCCTGCAGCCATAGCGGTCTTGTACGTTTTGGTGTGGATTGCGGAAGTGGTCATGGGACCACGGAAGTGGGTGACGGGCAGTTGAGTTCATTAAATATGTGTCAAAAGCCCTAAGTCTTTCATTCAATACCACTCTGAAAATAGCACTATTAGGAGCATTTCAAGGCATTTCTTGGGAGAAAATCATTGTGGTAAGTCCTTCCATCATCATTGCTATTCCTTATTCCATTAATCATCTTAGGGAATCTCTAAAATCATGCTAGTTTTGTTAAGAACTTGAGAATTAAAAGAGAGTTTTATGGGTTATTTGTTCTAAACTATAAAACCTTGAATTATTGATTGGGTTAGCTTCATTAAGCATGGAATTGATGATTAGAAACTACTATTGGATGATTCTTTCCTAATTAATGGCTAATTTATGAAATTGAAAGTTAGAGTTTATACCCAAAATTGGGTGTTTCTTCTAGAATTCGAATTTCTCTAATTTATGAGTTAAATTGGCTAATTGATGATGGGAATTCATCACCTAGAGTACGAATTTCATGATTGACCTTCGAATTCCCTCATTTTTCCCATTCCATGAGTTAGGGTTTGGGACTTGATTAGGAATATAGTTATTTGGGTATTTTTTCCTTGATTCTAATTTCATATTCGGATATGGCTAGATTTTCATTACTTCGAGGCACAAAGAAAGGGTAAGGTTTGATTGTTCAAGTTTGATGTTCGGCTTTCCAGGTAGGTTACAGTTTACCTTATGGTGAGACTTCGATTAGCAAATGGTATGTTTAGATGATATTGTCGGAGAATGCATGTAAGCCTTCGAGTATGAAGTTGGGATGGAAATTGCCTTAGGTTGGGCCCTGTTGTATGATTTGGGAGCTAGCCACCCCGTTGCTTTGTTGTCCTATTTGGTCTATGTACTTGTTGGCCCGTTGTCATATTAAGATATTGAATATTGGTGATTAGGTATATATCCTGATTATGATATTGTGGTACCCTACTTTGTTGTTATTGAGATGACGATAGTGAATCTGTTGTGGCTTATTGTGTAGCCTTATTGATATTATTACTTGTGTGCCTTGTGTGGTACTATTTGGGATTGATTTGGTTTATTGATATTACACTTGCATTGTGTTCATACTCATTTCCATGATATATTGATATTGCCTTGATATGGTACTGATGATGGGAAATGAGAATGAAATACAGATACATTGAGCCATATTGATACGAGTCACCTCTGGGCTGTGTGCGGAGTGACCGGTATTCTTCTGAGACATATTGGATATTAAGTCATCTCTGGGCTGTGTGCGGAGTGACTGATACGGAAACACTTATCTATCTGACCCATATTGGATATTGAGTCATCTCTGGGCTATGTGCGGAGTGACTGGTATTGCACGTTGAGTCATCTTTGGGCTGCGTACGGAGTGACCGGTACATGAACTTTGCGGATCCCCCATGGGTTGTGCTGCCGAGAGGTGGTGTTCCATCATCGGAGTATATGTGTACGAGTATATGCATTGCATACATTTTATATACATCTTGCATTGCATCTAATCATCTCTCTTGGTTGATTATGATATGGATTTGTGATTGAAATCTCTATGACTTGGCATAATTGTGTTTAGATGCCTGATATGGTTGTGATTAATGGATTCGGAGTTGATATACTGAGACTTCGGCATATATTCCTATTGCATTTTGTTGTCTCTCTTATGTTCTGAGCATGATTTGGATTGTTGTTGGATTTGATATGGATTGTGTTAGGATCCTTGTATGTGACTAAATGGGGACGGGATACAATAGTCATAGTTTGGTCTTGGGTGATTATTCTAAAGCTTGGAATATTTGGGCTTAGATGCTATAAAATAGGTTGTGATTGGTATTGTGGATACTTGTCTAGTAATGACTTGTACTTTACTGTTTACGTGTTATTCTTACTTTATTGTCTTCATATACGTTAGCTAGTCTTAATCGGCCTATGATCTACCAGTACTTGTGTTTTGTACTGACCTACACTTGCTGCATTCTTTTATGGATGCAAAGTACTTGTCATGTTTCACTTCACCTCCTCGTGGCTGATTTTCGAGTTTGCTGTCGAGTCCATTTAGGGTGAGCATGATGACGTTTGCTGCCCGAAGACTCCTCTTTATTGCTTATGTCTTACTTCCTATTCCGAGACATGAATTGAGACTTTTATGTATTATTTAGACTCATAGTTTAGTAGAGCTCTTTACGAATAGACCACGATATCGGGGTTGTATTTCACTACTTTCCGCACTTATATTATTATTGTGATACTTATGTTATTTCTATTTTCTTCCGCTTTATTTATTTTTTGTGAATGTTGGGATAAGGGTTCACCTACCGAGGTGGGAAAGGTAGGTGCATGCGCGACTTATCTAAAATGGGTCGTGCATTGTTTTGATTTTTTCTTCTGTATCTACACTTACTATGGTATATATACTTTCGTTATCGGACATATATTCATCTACATTTATTAAAGTTTCTTGAAAGTCTTCTATTAGCTGCGAATTTCTAGTTTTATTATTTATTCTTTTTGGACACGTATTTGCTAGATGTTTTATACTTCCACAAGTAAAACATTCTAATTTATTTTTATAATTTCTTTCTGTTCTATATTTTCTAACATATTTATTTTTATCTTAATAAGGCTTTCTGACTGCTGATTTTTTAAGATGATATTTCTTTTTACTATAACCTCTATCATATTGCGGCTTATACTTTCTATATTGTTTCTTTTTATAATTATCCTTATCGTAGCTTTGAGTTGTATATACTATATTCTTACAGAAACTCATTTCATTTTTTTAACTGTTTCTGTATATGTATAAGTGTACACTTTTCTCGTAGTATTTCCATTATGTGTTGTATTTTCTGTCCTATCGACCATTTTGTATTTGGATGTTGTATTACTCCTTCTCTTTTATACCATCTATCTTCTATTTCCTAAAGCTCTTGGTAATGTATTAAATAACTTTTTTCCTAATTCTTGATCAAAAGCATTTCCGCTAATAGTGCAATAATAAAAATAGTCATTTAAGAATTTCTTGATATGAAACCAACTGCTTATACTTAATTGTTCTAGTTTTATTAATGCATTTCTTTATAATATTATTAATCCACTATTTGGGTATTCTCCTGTGATTAAACTATGTACTTTATTTGTAAAATTATATGGGTTTGGTCCCATAATCCTTTTGTTGGTTCTCCTAAAAAAGTTTCCATATATTTATACATTGTTTCTGCGTTTGTATCTTTATATAATCTGCTACTACTATTCCTTTCGAAAGATCTATTACTGAGTTTCACATTTGTGGATCATGAGCTGCTATATTTAGTATTTTGTCGTTATTACCTCCTTCTTATAACCTAATAGGTTCTTCTATTGACATTCTTTTTCCCGTCGGTTTTATATTTTCTGTTGCTATTTCTTGACCTATTCTAAATACTCTTCTTCTAGGTATATTTTTTGTACTAGTATCTACAGTAACCGGTTGGATTGTTCTTTGAAATGGGCTAGAATTAGTTGACTCCATTAATTATTTTTGGCTTATTATTGAGTCTACCTCTGTTTCTTCATGACTATCTTGTATTTCTGTTAAGATTTATCAAAATTTTCTAATTTCTTTTGTAAAATACTTTCTTCCTTGTGTCCCCAATTATCTGTTCTTGATTCACATTTTTTGAAATGTTCTACTGTTTCTTCTAAGGTTAAAACTTCCTAATTTACATCCTTTACATCTGAGAGTTCTATTTTTATCCTTTCTATAAATTTCTCTTGCTTTTTCTAAGACTATGTCTACTTCAAAGTCTTCTTGTGTGATTTTAATGGTCATACATTTAGAGTCAGTATCTGCTAATGTACTTTCTTCATCTAGTTCTCGCTGAGTAGTGTAGTTATAATCTGTGAATCTTATTGAGGTTTCTCCTTTAGAATTAGTGTACATTAAATGAGATTCTGGTTTTAATATCTTTTTCTTATTGAAATCTTCTAAATTCCATTCTAGTCCTGCTATTCTTCAGACTTTATCTTTATGGGTTTTATTAACTTTATTCCTCTATTTCCCATTACTTCTACTACATCGTCTACTTTGATCTTGAATTTAGTGTTACTATTATATGCCATTTTTCCAAAAAATCCTACACACATTAATAAATTATTTCCATTACTCATTTCTTCATATCCTTTACTATGTATTCCAATTCTAATATTTTTTTCAAATTCTGCTAAATTTATCATAAAATCTGGACTTATATAAAATATTCCTCATTATTTGTCATAACTACTTCTGTTAATCCTATTATAGACTTCTTTAAGTCTGACCATCTATCATCATAAATTACAACCAATACTTTGGCTCCTAGGTTCTTTTGGTTAATCCTTTTAATCCTATTACTATTAATCCCATACGCATTAAACTCTTTTTAGAATTTCTTATTTGTCTTACTGATTCAGGATTAATTATATTTATTGTTGTAACATTACTTCCTATAGCTGATAATTGTTCTTCTCTATAGTGGCTATATTCTTGTGCAGTATTTGAGAAATGTCCTATATTGTATAAGGTCTTTGGGTTAAGTAATCTTATTTGATTTTGCTGAAAAATTTGTATATCTCTATCTATATCTATTACCTCGTCTAATTGTTGATTTTCATCTTGTCTTCTTCTAGTTAAAATTTGTGACAAAATATTATTACCTATTCTATTTTCAGAAAAGCTTTCTCTAGGTCTTTCTTCATTTGTGAGTCTTGATCTACTTGAAAAAAGGTCAATCTTTGCTGTTTTCTAACTATTTTAACTCTTTCTTTTTGAGGTGTTATTTCTACCCTTTTTAACTGTTCTATCAAATCGTCTACTTCTTTATTTCTTGGGGTTTCTGTATTAGTTCTTTCTTTATCTTTAATAATTTTATCTAATTTTTTGTTAACTTCTAATAACAATGCTATTATAGTGTTATTTTGTTTTATTATTATTTGATCAGATCTGGCGTTAGGGACATTATCTGTAAATCGTTTTGGGTTAGCCTGAAATTTAGTTGTTCATTGTAATGCGTCTTTATATATTGAGTCTAATTCATTCATGAAAGAGAAATTTATTTTAACGTTTCTATTGTCTTCTTTAATTCGCCAATATCACTAGTTAAAACTTCTATCTGTTGTGCTATCTTTGCTATTAATTGGGTTGTCTTGATCTCTAATTCTTTAGGCTTTTCTGTGATAGTTCGAATTAGTCTTTCTATTTCGTTCTTTGTAGGTAGTTTTTCTAGATTGAACTTATTTTTTAGAGACTGAATCTTTCTATCTGTTTCTAATTCTTGTGATTTTAAAAAATCGAAGTTTTGTTCTAATCTTTCTAAAATCTTCTTTTGTTTATTTTGTGAAGATTCTATTACATCTAATATTCTAGTAATATTTTTATTACTTTCCTGAGATTTTTCACTAAAATTTATTATTACATCTATTAAGGTATTGTATTGTTTATCTTCACTGTGTAATATGTGCTCTCCGCTATTGAAATTACACTTTATAACTGTATGGTCTTTTAAAATTCGATATTCTTTTCTAGATATATTCTTAAGTCTAAATATTCTAAATTTTTTAATGTCTCTATTATGCCCGATTTATCTATTATCATAGCGGAATCCACGCTTTATTTTCTTTTTGAAACTCTATTCTCTTTTCTATTCTCTATATCGTCTTTTATTCCTTTCAATTTTCAAGTTATGGCAGATATTGTATTTTCGTTTATAATACTTCATAAAACTCTATTTACTATTAATAATGACAACTCTTCTATATTTATTACTTCTAAAAATGCTTTCAAAACTTTTTCTATTTTCTTGAGCTCTTGTCTGTATTTTATATCTCTGTTTAAATACCAGTAAGTAATAGCTATTTGTCTGGTTAAAGGATGTTGTTTCATATATCAACATTTAATATGGCTTAAAGCGTTTTGGTGTTTGCATTTTAGAGGATCTTCTAAATTTTATATATCCTAATAATATGTATTCTAATCCTGATATTATTTCTATTAATTCTTGTAACCTTTGTTGATTAGTTTTTGAGTTATTTAATTTAATATATTCTGGGTATAACTTATTTAATTCATTTTTTACTTCTAGATAGAGATCTGACATATATTATCCTAAGTGAATAAAGCTCACTTTCAATTTAAGGAATCTTATATAATCTTCTCCTCTCTGTATCTAGTCTGTTAAACTGTATATTTCCAAAAGAAGGTAATTTTTATAATTTAAAGTGTCTATATTATTTTCTAATTCTACACGATTAGTTGTTTCTAGATTATTAACGTATTCTATTAGTGTCTTTCTAAATTTTCTAGTACTTTTGATTTTTTGAAGGGTAACATATGAAATTAGATAATAAAACCATATATTTTTTGTAAAACTATGTTGTCTCATAGAAAATATGTTCCAAAAATCTTTTAGCTCTAATACCAATATATATGGGGGGTATTAAAAAATATTGAAAGCGAAAATATAACTTGAAAAGTTTTGGATGGCTGTTGTGTATATTAATTTTTAACAATCCTACTCGGTACTTCCTCACTCCTTGAATATCTTTTCATCATGCATTTGTCTTTATATTTCTAAGTTTCTGTATTTTCTCCCTTTTTTTTAAGCTGGACTCAGTCCAGTCAGGATTCTTCTTACATTGTTCATCTCTTTCTCTTAACCTTTGTATTTGATAACTATCTTCTTTAACCACACTCGGACATGGCTGATATTTCGTCCTTTATAATCTGGACATTTTTAAGGCCTCTCAAAACCTAGAAATTTACAGGTTAAACCATCGAGTTTATTAAAAAATTAAGAGAATAACCATATACTAAGAGTAATGAATCCATAATAACATAAATTTACTTAAACATGGATTTCTATAACATAGATTTTTACAAAAGGAAAACTAATAATGTACATAAATGGGAGATTAATACAGAAACATAGGTTGAAATATAAAAACTTACATTACTTAAAGATGGAGAGAGGTTTCCCGTTCGGGGAACCCCAAAAATGACTTCCTACACTTGGAAACTTATTAAAAACTGCTGCTGTTTTACAAGAAAGGTTTATATTAAAAGGTTTGGGATATGGAAGATCATTTTGGACATTTGGTGAAAAGGAAGACGAATATGAGTTTCTCTGGATGTTGCTTGGTAGTTGGATTACTTGACGTCTTCTTTCTTCATAAGGAGCCTCTATTTATAGGTGCTTCCGGACTTCATCTTGCTTAAAGAATCTTTCTAACTTCAGCCGGGTACACTTTGGGCCCCATCGTCACTTGAAGTTTTAAGAAGATGCTTGCATTATTGTCCTTGTTGGTCCTGCAATTGCTTTAATAAAGCTACTTTATTAAAGTTACTTTATCATCTTTGTTTTTTCTGATTTTTGCAATGGTCTTACTTCTTCTTGGCCATTATGTCTGCTACCTTTTTCATGTATCGAGATTGTGAAGGGCAATTGAAATGAAACTCATCTCTGAATCATCGTTTGGATCTTGTGAGTATTGGAAATTAGTATTTTGGAAATCTCCATTAAAATCTTCAGGGTCTGAACTGTGTATTGGGAATATTTCTGGACTATGATTTTTTACTATATGCTTGTCTTGATTTTATTTTTCTTGGAAAAACTTCTCCAATGTCTGTTTCACTATGTCTTCAATTTTGTCATTTTTTTTTTCTTTTTTGTAATTATGCTTTTACACACACACACACACATATGAGAAAATAAGCAAACAACGGTAAATTAATAAGCAGCAAAACAAAAGAGTAAGAGTGTTCTTATTCAGATGTGTTTGATTTAACTGTCAGGAAGCTTGACCAGAGAAAAAAGAACTTCCTTGTTACGATTCGAGTGCTTATCAGTAGCAGTAATCTCAATCAGATGGGGTAGAAGTAAAAGGGGGTACATCTATAGTCTAACCCTAAGTAACTTTTTCCTAATAATTAGCTGCTCATAAATCATAATGATCATTATCTACACGTTGGGTATGTACGTGTTTGGATATGTAACTGCCGTAGTTGATCCCAGATTAATCGGTAGAACTGTAAAACATATCATATTCGATCACTTGGTGACCTACCGGTATTCGACTCCGGATAAAGACCGCTTGTTACCGGTGTACCAAGTTCGGGGTGAGCTGGAGGCGGCCACGAAACGACCCATCCAGGCATTACCTTGATCTTTGGTCAAAGTCGTCTTTGCTGCCCTAGGCCCGACTAGAGTTGTGTTGCCACACATCATCCTTTGAGTTGTCCACATGCGAATCCATATTTGACCAATACAACTGCTGGCCACAACACCATCATCCCAATCGACACCTACATTCACTACCAACTGCCATATAGTTTTTAAATAATATTTTATAGATATAGTTTTAGATTAATTTAGTATTTTATTGAAAATTTATATATACTGATTTTTAAATAAAAGCAAACTTTATACATTAATATGTTGATAAAACAAACAGTCCAAGTTATTTAGTATTCAGATCTTAATATTCAGATGTGTATTAAGATTCAGACATCTAAATATTAATGCACATCTTAATGTTTAGCTATGTATTCAAATTCAAACATCTTAATCTATGTCTATTAAAAAGCACGAAGCCTGTTAACAAAATGTCGTTCGCCTTTTTTAACCTTCTAAATATAGATTCTACGTTGGAACATTTGGTTATTAGGCCAATAAGAATGAACCAGTATAGACAAAATGTATTCTAAATGTGTTGTCATTAATTAATTTTTTGTTTTTGCTTTAATTCCGTCAAATGACAACTCTCTATTAATTTTCATATATTTATTGATTAAGTTATTATTTGTTGTAAACTTTCAACTCATCAAACGCATTATTTATTAATATTTATGTACTTTTATGCAAAAAAAATATACTCATTGATATTTCCTCTATTCCAATTTATACGGTAGTCTTTCCTTTTTAATTAGTTAAAAAAAGAATGACACATTTCTATATTTAGTGACAATTCAACTTTAAATATACCTTTTTACCCTTAATGAATGATTTTTAGTTACACAAATTTTAATGGTTTGTTTTAAACCACAAATTTCAAAAGTCTTTTTTTATTTTTTAAACTTCGTGTCAAGTCAAACACCCTCATATAAAATGATATGGAGGTAGTATAAGGTACATGCGCAAAGCAGTATTCTAAAACTTGTTCTAACAAGAACAACTAAGGCCTTAAGTAAGCTAACTAACCCTATAAATTACGTCCATTCCTTAGGTAATGGGAGTGACTCGCCCACGTTTGAGCATCCAAATCCAATAACGACACTTCCAAGCCAAATATTTTTGCGATTCTTCATACGTTTCTGAGTTCAGCACCACCGACACCCTGTAGTTGCCTTAAAATAAGTAATGCCCAATTGGCAATAGCGGTGGTCTACAATTAATCAAGATCCACTACGTAGCTATGTAGTACTCTATAGATCTACTTGCATGTGCTCTCATTAAATCCTTACAAACCATCTGAGGTAATATGTTTCTAGCTATTGTTTGCACTCCTCTTAGTTTATGGAAATTAAAAATAAAATTTGTTCACTTAATAATGTTT
>NC_081349.1:49106046-49145562 GCF_029784015.1 Lycium ferocissimum | reverse complement strand
TTTTCTTATAATTTGTTAATTACCTAATAAAATATATTTTCTTTACTATGATGATATATAACACATATCAAACCATTTTTTAAAATAATATGACATGATTTCTCTTAGGTCAATTTAGGCTACGTATTTAGCGCAATCAGTTAAAGATTTTGATGAATTGATTGGGCGAGAAAATCAGTTGAGTAAATAAATGAGCAGGGTCGTGTTTTCATGGGTTAATTTTATAACCCCTATAACAAATTTTAGACATACAGATGGGGCTTGCCAAAGTCTAACTTCATATCTCTGAAGTTGGCATATTACTTGTGCAGCTCAAATTTCAAATATTTGGTTTAGAGATTAGATTTGGCAGTCTTCAATTTCAAATTTTGTTTGAAGTTTTTCAATACTGGCTACAAGTTAAATATATCTAATTTTTTTTTTTAAAATATAACTTAAATAGCATATGTAAAATCAATACCCACTGTAAATCCATTAGGGTTTAAATGCTTAGACTTCAAGAACTGTCGCAAACTTCTCATTTTTTACACTCTAGAAATGAAATAAAAATTGTCGGAGAGTTCATGAAAATTCATGTCCCTTTAAGAGTCCCACATTGCTCCTTTAAGGGATGAGTGCTCTCTTTAATATGTCTTGGACAATCCTCACCTTTTCAGCTAACTTTTGGGCTTAAATTAGACTCAACATTCATTTTTTTTATCATGGTATCAGAGTAGGACTCATCCAGTTCTCATTTTCTATGTTGGGGCACCCATAATAAATTACCCACGCACCATATGTCCAGTTTTGGTTGGGGAGAGGGTGGGGGGGGTGTCCCATATCGCCCTCTAAGGCGTGGGTAGTCTTTTTAATATGGCATGAACAATTCTCACCTTTAAATTAGCTTTTGGGGTTGAGTTCACTTTAATATCAATAATCAACTTCGCCTTAATTCCCATCCCAACGATAAGTACCTAACTCCCCGCCCCGCCCACACTCCTCTCCTCCCGCGGCGGTGAGCCACTCGGCACCGGAGTACCCCTCTCTCTCTCTACTCGGTCGACGAGCACGCGGCGGTAGGGCGGCTTGCAGCCCCGGTCGTCCCTACCCTCTTCTCTTCTCTTTGGTTTTTGCTATTGCTTTCCCGTATCTGCAACCAGAAACCCCTCTCCCGACAGGTTTTCGGTCAGTTCAGCATAGGTACTCAATTTTTTCGGCAGATTCCGGTGGTGAACAGTAATTCCTGCCGATGAACAATAACCGGGCGGTGAACAATAAATCCGTGTGACGTACTGGAATTTTCTGCGGAGAACAGGTTCTTTCACCTAGAGTTGGTACCTCCGGTGGCCCGTAAATTTCTTGTCTTTTAGCCTTGTTAATTTTTGCTATCTTAGCATTGCTTCTTGACGTTCTATTCTTGCCTCTATTCCTCTCGCTTATAGTGCTATCACTTTTGTTGTAGTGGCTTGACTTGCCTATTGTTTCTTGCTAACTTGTTCTTTTTTTTTAATCTTATTTGTTTTAGATAAATATTTGAGTAACTTATATTTGCCTTAGTGGCTTTAGTGAACAATGATAAACTAGGGTCGTGTTCTTGGTCGAGGATAGGGGCTAGGGTTAGGGGGAGTAAGTGGGTTCAGGGAGCGTCTAGGTTGAGAGTAGGGTCCAAGAACATTGGGACTTTGACGGGAAAGTCCATAGAGCTAGTTAAGATTCTTAAGAAGAGGAGGATCAATATAAAGAGACGAAATGGGTAGGATCTAAAGCTAAGGATGTGGACGGGTATAAGTTATGGTTCTCGGGAAAGTCGATGTAAGTAGATAGTGAGCTAAGGGACCAGGTGGTAGAGGTTAGGAGGGTAAATGACCGGATTATGGCGATTAATTTAGTCATGGAAGGGTCTATTTTGAACATTATTAGTGCTTACGCGCCACAAACAGGCTTGGAATAGGAGGAGAAGAGAGGCTTTTGGGAGGATTTGGATGAAGTGGTAGGAGGTATACCACCCACTGAGAAGTTATTCATTGGAGAAGATTTCAATGGACACATTGGGTCATCTATAGGGGGCTATAATGATGAGCATGGAGGTTTTAGCTTCGGGGACAGGAACGGATGAGGGGTCTCACTCCTGGATTTTGCAAAAGCTTTTGGATTGGTGGTAGCTAACTCGAGTTTTCCAAAGAGGAAGCAGCACCTGGTAACCTTTCATAGTTCGACGGCTGCGGCGCAGATAGACTTTTTGCTCCTTAGAAAAGATGATAAAGGTCTTTGCAAAGACTGCAAGGTCATTCCGAGTGAGAACCTTACAACCCAGCATAAGCTCTTAGTGATGGATTTGGAGATTAAGAGGAAGAAGAAAAAGAGGGGTATGGATGATCGCCCGAGAATCAAGTGGGGGAGTCTGACTCCGTCTAATGTCCAGGAGATAGGGGAGAAGTTGAGAGCTAGGGGGCTTAGGAGAGTAGGGGGACACGGACAGTATATGGGATAGGACGACCGAAGCTGCGTTAGGAAAAGCGACTAGAGATGTCTTTGGGGTCTCGAGAGGTAGTCTCGAGGTAGGCGAGGGGATTGGTGGTGGAATGGAGAAGTCCAAGGGAAGGTGGAAGCAAAGATGGTGGCATATGCGAAGTTGGTAAATAGCAAAGACGAGGAGGAGAAGCGGACGAATAGGGAAAGGTATAAGATTATGAAAAAGGAAGCGAAGTTGGCAGTTTCGATGGCAAAAACGGCAGCTTTTGAACGCCTATATGCAGAACTAGAGGAAAAAGGCGGGGATAAGAAGTTATTCAGGCTAGCCAAGGTAAGGGAGAGAAAGGAACGGGATTTAGATCAAGTAAAGTGCATTAAGGACGAGGATGGCAAAGTATTGGTGAAGGATGCTCTCATTAGACGGATATGACAGTTATACTTCCATAAACTCTTGAATGAGGAAGGTGACAGAGGCATTGTGTCGGGAGATTTGGAGTACTCTGAGAGACGTCGCGATTTTGGGTATTGTAAGAGTATAAAGATAGAGGAGGTTAAGGGGTGCTGTTCGTAGGATGCGTAGAGGAAGAGCGACCGGGCCTGACTAGATCCCTGGAGAGTTTTGGAAGAGTGCAGGCAGGGAAGGTTTGGAGTGGCTGACCGGGTTATTTAATGTCATTTTTAAGATGACAAAGATGCCCGAGAAATGGAGGCGGAGTATGATGGTTCCTTGTACAAGAACAAGGGCGACATTACAACTATAGAGGTATCAAGCTGCTAAGTCACACTATGAAAGTGTGGGAAAGGGTGGTGGAGGGCGAGGGTGAGGAGAGGCGTGTCCATTTCGGAGAACCAGTTCGGATTCGTGCGGGGCGCTCGACTACAGAAGCCATTTATCTTGTGAGGAGACTGGTGGAGCAGTTTAGGGAGAGGAAGAGAGACTTACACATAGTTTTCATCGACCTAGAAAAGGCTTACGACAAGGTGCCAAGAGAGGTTTTATGGAGATGCTTGGAGGTTAGAGGTGTACCTATGGCGTACATTAGGGAGATCAAGGACATGTATGAGGGAGCTAAGACCAGGGTAAGGGCAGTGGGAGAAGACTCGAAATAATTCCCAGTGGAGATGGGGTTGCATCAGGGATCAACTCTTAACCCATTTTTATTTGCCTTAGTGATGGATGGTTTGACGCGGCAAATTCAAGGTGAGGTGCCATAGTGCATGTTATTCACGAATGATATAGTACTGATTGACGAGACCCGCAACGGAGTGAATGTTAAGCTGGAGGTCTGGAGACAAACTCTGGAGTCACCAGGATTCAAGTTGAGTGGGACCAAGACAGAGTACATGGAGTGAAAGTTTAGTGACGTGACACATTAGGCTGGCGTGGAAGTGAGGCTTGGAACCCAGGCTATCCAAAAGAAAGGGAGTTTCAAGTATCTTGGGTCTATTGTGCAAGGAGATGGGGATATTGACGATGATGTCACACATCGTATTGGTGCAGGGTGGATGAAATGGAGGCTCGCTTCAGGAGTGCTGTGTGATAAGAAGGTGCCACCAAAGCTTAAAGGCAAGTTCTACAAAGTGGTAGTGAGGCCGACTTTGTTGTACGGGGTGGAGTGCTGGGCAGTCAAGAACTCGCACGTCCAAAAGATAAAAGTCGCAGAAATGAGAATATTACGATGGATGTGTGGGCACACCAGGCAAGATAGGATTAGATATTCGAGACAAGGTGGGAGTGGCATCGGTGGAGGATAAGATGAGGGAAGCGCGACTGAGATGGTTTGGGCATGTGAAGAGGAGAGACACAGATACCCCAGTGCGGAGATGTGAGAGGTTGGCTATGAATGGTTTCAGAAGAGGTAGAGGTAGGCCGAAGAGTATTGGGGAGAGGTGCTTAGACAAGACATGGCGCAGTTCCAGTTTACCGAGGACATGACCTTAGATAGGAGGCTATGGAGGACTCAGATTAGGGTAGAAAGCTAGTAGGTAGTCCCACGTATTCCGTCATACTAGTAGTCACAATTTCGATCTTCATTTTCTTGTCCTTTGATTCTTGCAAATATTAGTCATTTCTTGTACCACAATTATCGTATTTATCTGTGCTAGCTATTGTTTCTTTTTCTCAGACTGCTTTATCATGGCTTTTGTCGCTGTCGTTAGTTTCATTTCCATTTTGCTTTCTACTTTTTGTGCTTATCTAACCTTTTCTCGTCATGTTTTCTCTTGAGCTGAGGGTCTTTCGAAAACAAACCCTCTATCTTCTGAGATGGGGGTAAGGTCTGCGTACACTTTACCTTCCATAGACCCCACACAGTGGGATTTCATTGGGTATGTTGTTGTAGCTCATTCTATAGTTCTCAAGTAGCAGTGTCATTGACAATAAATGTATTGTTTTATGAGGGCTATTCTACCATTAGTTATGCCAGTAATTATGTAACCAATCTAGATAAGTTTTTTATCCCTTTTTATGATCTTTTACAAAACTCATATTATCGAAGAAGTCTTGTTAATGCCAACGACGACATCAAGGTAAGAGAATTTTGGTATTTGGACTTTATTAATTTGATAGGTTATAATATGAAACAATATTTCACTTTGCGGCCTGAATCCTTCTTGTCTGAATAATTTAAGACCCAATTGACATTTGGTATGTCAAGACTCATGAGAATTTCTCTTTTTTTTTTTCTTTTTTTCGTCCGGTGTCTGTTACCTATATTAGAGCCCGACTATTTCTGATTCGCCGTGTAGGGCTCATTTTGGGATAGCACTTCCTACCAAGAAATTGTTCATTCCCAGAGATTGAACTCTAGACCTCTGATTAAGGAAGAAGCAACTCTATTCACTATACCTCCTATTTTCGAAAGTTCTTTATTGGTTGTAGACCTCCTATTTTCGCAAGTTCTTTGGTTATTGCTAGAGTATATTAAATAGTAGAAATTGATCTCAAGTTTAAATCCTGGTTACAACAGTTAGTGCTTTCACAAAATTAAATTACTACGTGTATCTCAATTCTAACTCAAAAAATGTATTTCTATTTTTGTGTCTTGATCTCTTCTATGACCTTAAATTATAGTCTGTTCGGCTAAGTTTTTAAAATTCTGCTTATTTTAAGAAGTGTTGTGTTTTTTGTTTGTTAAAAGTTTGTGTTTTACTAATCAATGTCAAAATTACCTTTGTCAATATTAGAGCAGTGAATTGCGCTTGATCAAGGTTCCAAAAATATTTCTAATAAAAATCTATTTTTTTAGCTTATGAAAAACAACTTCCTCTACTTGTAAAGAAATAGATCTTGGGCCTAACTCAACCCCAAAAGCTAAATCATGAGAGGAGGATTGCCCATGTCCATGTAACGACCCGTTTGGTCGTTATGTGCGTTTTGACCCTTTTACCCCCTTGACCCTTCCTCGAGTTCCATTCGAGTGGTTTTGACCCACGGGAATGGGAGACACGGTTCCCGAGGTCATTGGGGAGTCTTGGTGAGATTAGAGGAATTTAGAACCTGAAAGTGAAAAATGTTTGACTTGTAGTTGACTTTTAGGTAAATGGACCTTTTTGGGAATGTTGTCGATTCCATGAGGTCGGAGAGTCGATTATGACTTGGTGACATGTTCGGTTCAGTTCTCGAGGAATTCAGGAGCATTTTGTGCCCTTGGTTGGAAACTTGATTTGCCGTTTGGGAGTTGACTGGGTGAAGGTGACCTCCATTGGGAATTCTGAGGCTGCAAGTGAGTTCGTGGCGCGTTTTTACATGTGTCTGCATATTCAGTTTGTATCCAGGAGGTTTTGGATAGATGTCGGGATTTTGGGTGAACTTGGTGAAAACTAAAAATATCTGGTGTTCTGAAGTGTTGCTTCTGCGACGGGTTGGCCACGTATCTTTGCTTTGCCCGAGTAGGCACAGTCCGCGGATGCGAGGGTTGTTGGGTCATTAATGAGATTCGCCTCAGCGGATGATTATCGGCCGATGAGGAATCGCGTAGGCGGACCGTTGCTCCGCATAAGCGGAGATCGCTGAATTAGAAACTTTATAATTTTCCTATTTTGAACCATTCCTTTTTCATTCACTAAATTGAAACCTAGAGAGTTCTAAGCTTGAATTGAGGAGCATTTAGGGTTGAATCTTCATTGGGTAAGTTTCCTTGTACTTCTTTGTGTTTTATTTAATGTCTAAGAGGTTTAATGGGAAAGAATGGTTGTAGACTCTAAGTTTAACTTCATGAATCATATGCTTTGAAAGTGAGTTTTGATTGAAAAATCTTATTAATCTAGTCATGACATACTGGGAATAAGTAGATACTAAGTTGAACCTATCTAAATTTCTTGGATTATGAATATAGAAGGTTAGTTTCCTTTGTAAATTGGGGGTTTTTGATTAAAGGGTGAAATTGATGATTAATTAGTAATTGAGGGATAGTATTGGACTTCTTAAGTGTTGATTAACCGATTTTTATTCGAAATTTCCATTTTGCCCTTGTGGACCCGGTTTCGTCTTTAAAAAGGATTATTTTCGATTCGAATAATATTGTAACAATATAGGTATTGTTAGTCTTCGTTTTTTATGTAGATTACATTATTGATTAGACTTCAAACATTCGAAAGCTTTTCGGAAGGGCAAGGCTTGTGTTGGATAGTTCATGATACCCCCTCGACATCGAGGCAGGCTACGATTTGCCTTTCGGTTAGACTCTAATTAGTGAAGCTTATGTAAGAGTTAGATATTGACAGGGAAAGCATGTTAGGCATTCGGGTATGGTGAAATCCTATTAGGTTGGCTCTATTGATTGTGGGCTTGTCGCCTTGGGGTTTTGATTGGCTTGTCGCCTTATTTGTTATGCTATGACTTGTGTACGAATTCATCTTCCCTTATTATGTCACTTATCATCGGAAAAAGGAAGGATAATGAGAATAAGCTTGAATCGTGATGTGTGCTTATGATAAGACACGGATGAGATCTTGATTATGATTCTTTGTTGGTTATGATATCATGCATGACATACATTCTCATTTCATATGATATATTGATATGAGCTGTGACTTGGTACTGATGATGATAACTGAGACAAAGGAACATCCGAGGTCTTTGCCGGATCGTGTAAAAGAGAGATGAGAAAATGTGATCCGAGATTTTTACCGTGAGCGAAATGCGTATACTCACTCCCCGAGGTTTCTTGCTGGGATGAGGGTGTAAATGGACTTCGCGGGTCCCCCATGAGTCATGACTATTGAGACGTGGAGGTTTCCTTCCTTAACATGTGTCTACGATGTTTACAATTGGCCAGTGCATTGCATTGCGATGCATCACATATGCATTCACACTTACATCAATTCTTTATTGTTGACTTGCATATGACACTTGATACTTGAATTGTTCTTATGTTGATTTGGTACGTGAGTATTCTTGATTGCTTACATGCCAATGTGTTGATTTCTTTCTTCATATATGTGAACTAATTGTTGTCGGCCTCTGGTACCTACCAGTACATAGTGTTTGTACACTACGTTGTTGTACTCTTTTCTAAGTGTAGAGTTTGCTATAGGATCCACATCAGCACCTCGTGAGTGATTCCCAAGGCTTCTTGTTTAAGTTTCCAGGGTGAGCCACATTCCAGATCGGCAGCTCGGAAAACTATTCTCTTATGATATCTGTCCTTTTATTTCGAGACAGCATTTCAGACACTTATGTATTTGTTATATTCAGACTTATGTAGTTTTGTAGTGGCTCTTTTACTATGACTTGATCAGATTCTTGGGGTTTCATTTATACTTCCGCACTTAAATACTTATGATATGATTTGAGACTAATTATATTATTTAATCTTCCGCATGTTAATTCTAAAAATGATAGAGGGAAGAGTTTGCCCACTAAGGGGTTTAGTGTGGGTGGCCGCTTGACTCACGAGTTGGGTCGTGACTGTCTATATAAGGAGACCACTAATCTCATTAACTGCCAATGTGGGACATTTTTCATTCTTCAACACTGCTATTCAATAACGCTTATTTCGTTTTCTGAAAATTTGACCAAACTCCTTAACTTTCTAAATTATATATATATATATATATATATATATATATATATATATATATATATATAATTTTAAAGCACTTCGACTTTCCGTAAGATTTGGTAAACAGGCTTGCATGATGTCGTACAATCAAGTATAAGACACAAAATAGCATGTCATGACAAATGAAATTCCTTGTAAGATACTTTGAGCCGGTGGCGGAGCCAGCATATATATTAAGGGGTATCAAAAAAAAAAAAATGTTGCTACCCAGGTTCAAACACACAACGTTAAGGAAGTTTTGCTACCCCTTAACCACTACACTTTTGGCCATCAACTTGTGTCAAGGGGTGTCAACATTAGTATACATACTTATAAAATCAAAATTTCACCAATCTATACAATGTAATTTTCCGGCGAAAGAATGTCGCTTGACACCCCTCGAGCAAGGGTAGCTCGGCCTTGAGCGGTCACTAATTTCATTTTCTTAATCCATGTATGGGTTTCAGCTCCCATTTCGGAAGGTGAAGGACCACTAGTCCACAACAACAATACTTGTGTTTTTTCAACATTTGGTTTAGGTAACATATAGTATAATATATATTGTTATGACGTTAATATGTCATACGAAACGTATGGTCCCACCACCTTCTGAAAAGTATTTAAAAAATAGATAGATTACCACAAGAGAAAACGAAACTATTATATCCTTTTCAAGAAAAATGGTTGCTTAAGAAATTCAAAGCTTTTAATTTCAACCACTACGACCTACTTTTTCAACTTGTTTAAACATGGAGAAACTAGTAACACGGGCGGCTCAATAAGTTCAAAGGCCTAAAGCCAAATTTTAAAGAGGGGCCTTAAAGTACTATAGTATCATAATTTGTTTTTAAAGTCAACTATTAAATGCAATTTTTTTATTATACTTTTGCTCACTGAATTAATCGTAATTAATATATCAAACATTTGGTCATACCCAATAAAAATGAAAAAATTTCAAACCCAATACATTGTGAAACAAGTAGGGTTACTTTATTGGATCTTCACTATGTGGAGCTTGAAATCTTAGTCCTTTAATATTTTTCGATACGACTTTCTTAACGTGTTTGTCACAATGATTTAAGAGTTAGGTTGGGTACATTATCTATTTAAATCTTCTACCGCTTATTAAAGAAAGAAAATAAGTGAATATATATATATGTTGTATTACTCTAACAATTATACCCCCTCTGTCCCAATTTATGTGACATTTTTTACTTATCGAGATTCAAACTGTGTAAACTTTGACCAATACTTTAAATGTATTTTTTTTATCATGTTGACTTGAGAAGAATTGGATCTTAGAGTACATTTTGAATAGTTTTTGAAAATCTAAATTTTAATTTTAAAATCTAATTTAATTTAACTTTGAAGATTAGTCAAATTGATTCTCGATAACGAAAAAATGTCACATAAATTGGAACAAAAAGAGTATAATATTTGTACAAACACTAGTCATGTCACAAAATACCAAATTTAAATTCCACTAATATTTTTTCAAAATTATATATAAATTCATTTTTAAAAATTGGGGCCCCCAAAATCTTGGGGCCTAAAGCAGCCGCCCCTGACTAGTAACTCTTTACCAAACATGGTTATGTTAATTAATTTGGATCAAACAGATATTCTCATATATAGGGAAGTTGGTGAAAGTAGAAAAATTGTAGTGGTAATTAAGAAAGGAAAATAAAGGGAAAAGGACGATTGCTCAAGTGGAAATGTAGTGAATAAAAACATGTAAGTTACATGCAGTAAAAAATAAAGATGAAACGAGATTTCTTGCCCTCTAACAATTTGAATAGAAGAAAAAGACATTTTCATATCTCTTATGTGTTTAAGACATTTTCATATCTCTTATGTGTTTTTCTTTTAGATCTCTTATGTGTACAAAATGAAATTCTCTTGTAAAAAGATCATAAAGCTAAAAAAATAATAATCTAAAGGGCTAAAAATTCCATTTCTCCCGGGAAAAAAAGACATATAATTATATGAAAGGTGACTCAAGGATTTTTTATTGGGTATGCGTGACTCTCCCTACTTCTCCCATCCCGCTCCCCCCCACCACCACTACCACCACCTCCTCATCCTCTTCCTCCTTCACCTCCCCCACCTCCTCCGCCGTCTCTGCCTCCTTCTCCACAAACATCTCCGCCTCCCCTATGCTTTCACCTTCTGCCAATCACGCCGGTAAGTTGTTGTAACAACTTAGATTGTTGTTGCGAACAACTACTAAATTTGTTGCAACGACTTGTGAAATTGCATCAACAACTATTGAAGTTGTTGCAACAAAGCAACATATTGCTGAGTTGTCGCAACAACTATCCAAATTGTTTTCAACAAAATTCGGTAGTTGTTTGCAACAAATCGACAGCTTACTAAAGTTATTGGATTTATTGTAGAATTTCTTAACTGATTCAAAAATTTATTTTTGTCAAAATCTTCTCCTACAATATTCGTGGCAAAAAAAAAAATGTAGATTAAACAAGAGAATTTGATGATGAGGAGAGAAGCGAGGGAAACCAAAAAATAAATTTTGGATATGAAAAGTAGGTATGTCTTGATTATTTGATGACATGGAGGGATATATGGAGACAGTAAATTCGCTTGAAGGGTTAAGTTATTATTCTTACCAACTGAAAATGTTGTGTCTTTATCTAGATAATCAGAAGACTCCTCTAGATAAGCCATCTATTATTGAGCCACCGAAACATAAGCTCAAGCAACTCCCTTCACATTTGAGATATGATTTTCTTGGCCCAGATAATTCATTGCCCATTATTGTGTCTGCCTTGTTGAGTGATAAGTAGGTGAAGAGGTTACTTGAAATTTTGAGAGAATACAGGCGAGCTATTGGGTGGACTATTGCAGATATTCAGGGGATTCTCTCCGGAATTTGTGAGCATAAAATTCAACTCGAAGAAGATAGTTCGCCAGGTGTAGAGCATCAAAGAAGATTGAACCTACCTATGCAAGAGGTGGTCAAAAAGGATATTATAAATGGTTGGATGCCGAGGTTGTTTACCCCATTGCAAATAGCTCATGAGTTAGTCTAGTACGCTGTGTTCAGAAAAAGGGTGGCATAACAGTTGTGCCAAATGCAAAGAATGAGCTTATTCCAACGAGAACGATTACCGGGAGGAGAGTATGCATGGACTATCATAAACTCAACACCGTGACATGAAAAGACCATTTCCCTATGCCTTTTGTTGATCAAATTTGTTAATCAAATGTTTGACTTTCTGCTAGTTGATCAAATGTTTGATCGATATTATTGTTTCTTGGATGATATTCAGGCTACAACCAAATCAATATTTCCTTAGAGGACCAACAGAAGACAACATTCACTTGTCCCTATGGGACCTTTGCATTTAGTCGAATGCCATTTGGGTTATGCAACGTTCTGGCTACGTTCCAACAGTGTATGATGTCCATTTTCTTTGATATGGTTATGGACTTCTTGGAGTCTTCATTGATGATTTTTCGGTGGTTGGCGACTCATTTGATGAATGTCTTGACCATTTTGGTGGAGTGCTAAAGTGGTGTAAAGACACCAAACTTTTTCTTAATGGGGAAAAATGCCACTTCACGGTGAAGGAAGGGATTGTCCTTGGTAATAAAATCTCTGGAAAGGGGATTGAGTGTTACACCTTGAAAATTTTCCCTTAGCGTACAGTGAATAGGCTAACGAGGGACATGACGTATACGAGGTTTGGACAAGTAAGAGATAGTGTTTGATGATCCTAACTAAGATTTCCAAAGACATTCGAGTTAAGGAAAGAAAGTTGTTAAGGAAAGCAAGTTATAAGTTGAGTGTATCGGATAAGAATTTCGAGTATTGAGTTAGTAACGTTCTAATGGTATGTTGAGGAAGAGTTATAACTTCCCTTAGGATGGTAGTGAAGTGATGAACAAGTGTTAAGAAGGTTCCATAAGGATCGGAGATCAAACGAGTCGACGAGAACAAGTCTCGGAAAACTGGGCAAACATACGGCCAGATACTGGCCATATAAAATCTACGGACCGTATGTCCAGCCGTAGAGCCAGCCCAGAATGACATGTTCCACTGGACCAAATATACGGTCCAAACATACGGTCAGTAGAAATTATACGGACCGTATGTTGGTCCGTATATTCCAGTCGGGCCTGAACTTAATTTATATAAGGGACCTCTCCTTCATTTCTTTTCATTTCATTTTTCATCTCCACCATTCAAGAAACCTCTAGAACATTTCCATACACCTCATCCACAAGAAAATAAAGGAAATCAAAGATCAACAACAAGAATTAGAGTGAATCAAGTGAAGGAAACCTCATTAAAGCCATTCAAATCAAGAAAATCCTAAGAGAGATGAAATAGGGTTTTGGTGCAAAAGGTGTATCACCATTCAAGGCTTATTCCTCCATTATCTAAGGTAAGTTCCATGATCTTTCTATGTTGTTTGAAGTATTAATAAGTTGGAACACATGGATTGTAGAAGAGTATAGAAAATGGGTCATAAATGTGTGAATAGTGTCATTTTTGAGTAGTAGTTGGATTGAATCATGAAAATGGATATGTTGAGATTATGAATACGTTATAAATGACATTTAGAATATGGAATAAGTATTGGATATGAAAGAACGTGATAATGGACTTTGGTCATGATTATGGAGAATTGGAGTGAAATGGTGAAATGCGAATAATGTAAATGAATAACGACTGTTGTTAGCGATATTGTGATTATTGTTATGAATGTTGGGAGTTGATATGGAATATGGAGGAAAGTAGTATAAACAAAGGAAATGCTGCCCAATTTTCTCTAGCTTTAGTAAGTACGTTTTCATGATTGCCTAGCTAATGATGGCACGAATTCCCTTGAAGGTATAAACGAGTGCATTAAAGGAGAACGAGCAAGCAATCGAATAGTTAAAAGACAAAGGTATGTAAGGCTAGTCCTTTCTTCCTAAGGCATGAATCCTATGTATGAATTTTCCCCTTCCTTATGAATCTTCTATCTTTAAGAAAGTTAAGAGTCCTCGTTCATGAATAGCCATATGAGATAAGAAATATGCTAAGAATATGGGGATGGAAATGCTAAGTTCAAGCCGAAGGATTCTAGGGATTTTGAAAAGATGTACCTACAGAGTTAATGATGTTGACTACGATTCATTGATGTTTTCTTCATATGTACTTACCTTAAAATGTAGTCCCTCCAAGGTGAGATATAATGACTATGGTTACTCCATAACGTAACCGGGAGTCTACGACCTTACGTCACCCCGACACAGCTATAATTGCTTTCAAGTTCTAGGGTATGATTTTATGATATATGTATAATGATATTAAATTATAATAAAGCCATGATATGCTTACGAGGCAATTAACAATGACGAGTCTATGATGATGTATGATCGATATGATAATGTATATGCTTATGTGATGAATAATAACGGTAAGTATACGGTATATGTTATGAAGTTTACGTCATGGGAATGATATTTTTTTTTATAGATTGTCCTTAATTTAAATACATGTTTTATGGAAAGTTATGATAAGCTTATGAGATGTATGCGATGATAAGAGATATACCGAGCCTCGTCATGGTCGGGTACGGAAGACATATATGTGATACTGTAGAGCCACTTCGTGGCCGAATACGGATACTGTCGAGCTACTACGTGGCCGAATACGGATACTGTCGAGCTACTACGTGGCCGAATACGGATATTGTCGAGCCCCACGTGGCCGAATACTGATAATGTTCAAATGTGTATAAACAGGTACGGCACTATGATATGTATATGTATGTGTTATGATGAATGCGAGATGATGATTAGTTGTACTAAGATCATGATTTGCTTATATGACGTATAATGATGTTAAGGATGATACCAAGCCTAGATGGTTGGGTACGTGATTGTGCTGCATTGTAAATTATTTCATATGTAAGTATGTGGATGTAACAAGTGTACCATTAGAGGAATAAAGGGGTAAGTACGTATGGCGAATGCTAAAAAGGTATTATGAGAAATGGACAATTCCTTTATCTTATGCTAACCCTTATGTTCCTATCACGTATTGTTATTACTCATGCTTTACATACTCAGTACAATATTAGTATTGACGTCCGTTTTCTTTGGAGCTGTGTTCATGCCCACAGGTAGACAGGGGGGGTGATCCAGACTCATAGGAGCCATTAGCTATTTGAGAGCACTCCACTTTTCCCGGAGGTGCCATTAATTATTCTTTTGGTACATATATGTATATATTCATGATTTGGGCACGACGGGGTCCTGTCCCGTCCATATGTCTAGTACTCCAGTAGAGGCTCGTAGATACGCAGTGTGGGTAGTATGGTCCCATAGTCTTCATGCATATGCCTGTACATATATTATTCTGATAGCCGAAGGGCTTATTTTTATAAAAGTAAATATGTTTCAAATGGTGATAGACTTCTATGATTAAGAGCATATGTTATGAACAAGAGCAGATAAGTAGTAATACGAGTGGTGTTCAGTGGTTAGCCCCGGATACCCGTCATGACCCGTAGCTCAGGTCGTGACATTGAGGTCAATCAAGCAAAGATTGATGTTATCGCCAAGCTTCCACCATCTATTTCGATTAAAGGAGTTCGTAGTTTTTTGAGACATGTCAGATTCTATCGGCGTTTCATTAAGGATTTCTTCAAGATTGTCAACCCTACGTGAAAGATTCTGGAAAAAGAGGCTAAGTTCGTGTTTTATGAGAAGTGCCTCAAGGCATTTGAAGAATTAAAGTAGCGGCTCACTTCGACTTCCGTCATTATATCTCCAGATTGGTCACTTACCTTTGAACTCATTATGATGCTAGTGAGTTAGCTATTGGAACGAGACTTGGTCAAAGGCACAACAAGATCATGCATCCGATCTATTATGCAAACAAATCACTTAATGGGGCCCAAATGGACTACACGGTGACTGAGCAAGAATTGCTTGCCATTGTTTATGCTTTTGAGAAGTTCTGGGCGTATTTATTGGGATCCAAAGTGGAGGTGTACACTGATCATGCTACATTGAGATATCGATTGTTAATTAAGATTCCAAGCCAAGGTTGATTTGATAGGTTCTCTTGTTGCAGAGATTTGATTTCAAAGTCAAAGATCGGAAAGGCTCAGAAAATAAAGTTGTGGATCATCTATCTAGGCTTGAGGAAGCCTAGAAACAAACGAAAGATCTTGAAATTGCTGATGCATTCTTGAATGAAAGGCTCTTAGTTGTGTCTTGTGAAGTGGCGCCCTAGTATGCTGATATTGCCAATTTCTTGGTTACCAATATCATTCCCGAGGAGGTAAAAACATATCAAAAGAAAAAGTTTATACGGTATTGTCGATATTACAATTGGGGTAAGCCTTACTTGTTTTGACTATGCGCCGACAACATCATTCGGCGTTGTGTTCCTGAATCTGAAGTTATGGCTATCTTGAAAGCGTGTCGTGATTCTCCGGTTGGGGCCATCATAGTGGAAATCAAACAACGGCTAAGGTGTTTGAGTATGGGTATTATTGGCCGACCATCTATCATGATGCAAACATGATGGCCAGATCTTGTGACTAATGCCAACGACAAGGAACAATTGCAAAATGGCATTAGATGCCTATGAACTATGTGTTAGAGGTGGAGCTTTTTGATGTTTGGGGAGTTGATTTCATGGGTCCTTTTGTGAGCTCTTGTGGAATGATGTATATCTTGGTGGCCATTGATTATGTCACCAAATGGGTAGAAGCAATGGCTTTACCCAACAATGAGGCAAAAAGTGTCATGGGTTTTCTGAAGAAGAACTTTTTCACTCGCCTGGGTACATCGAGGGAAATTATCCATGATAGTGGTTCTCATATTTGCAATAAGGCCTTCGCGGGACCGCTAAAGAAACATGGTGTCAATTATAGAATGGCTACCCCGTATCACCCTCAAGCAAATGGCCAAGTGGAAGTCTCTAATTGGGAGAGTATTTTAGCCAAAACGGTTAGTGAAAATTGGACCGATTAATCCCGAAAGCTAGATAATGCTCTTTGGGCTTATGGAATGACATTCAAAACTCCCATTGGAACTTCACCTTACCGGTTGGCTTTTGGTAAGGCATGCTATTTGCCAGTTGAGCTCAAACAAAATTCCATGTGGGCATTAAAAAAGCTGAATCTGGACTGGAATGAGGCAACCAAGCTTCGGTTGTTTCAACTTAACGAGATGGGTGAATTTTGGTACCAAGCATATGAGAGTGCAACCTTGTACAAGGAGAGGATGAAGCTTTATCATGATAAAAAGATCCTAAAGTAGAATCTTAACCAAATGACCAGGTTTTGATATTCAGTTCAAGGTTAAAGCTATTCTTGAGCAAACCGAAATCCAAATGGTCTGGGCCTTTCAAAGTAGTAATTGTTTCACCATATGGCACAATTGAATTGGATTCTGGAGATGGGAATCGAATCTTTAAATTGAATGGCCAAAGGGTGAAGCATTATCATGACTGTATCGATGGTCACCGGATTATTGATAGGAACCGTTTGAAGCATGAACCCTTGCCTGACCCCATATGAAGTGGTAAAATTATCGTGCCACGATGTTAAATTAAGCGCTACTTGGGAGGCAACTCAAGTTTAATTTCATGTCATTTGATTTATTTTGTTTGGATTTTCTTGATGTTTGTTTGTGCGCTAGGACTCAAAAGAATTGGAGAATGGATGAAGTAGAAAAAAATTGAGGTTGTAGATGTTCAATTCACAGACCATAAAATCCACCGCAAAGTGAATAACGGTCCGTGAAATGAACCGTCAAATGAAACAAGGAGTCATGTGTAACACCTCATACCTTCTAACTAAGCCTTATTCAAGATTTAGGGACTTAGAGACCAAGAAGGGGAGTGTTGGGATTAAAAATTTGCCTCAGATAGGTAAATTGACCTCTTACGTCATTTGTACGGGCTGTACTTTGAGGATGTACCTCACAGGGTAGAATTGAGGTTTTTGGAATTTGACATTCTGGGTACGGTCAAGTTATACGGACCGTACAATTTTGTATGGGGCGTACTTCTCACCGTACATTATTGTAGGGACGTACTTCCAGCCCGTATCTCACTGGGTATAAATTATGGTTACTGGAATTTGACATTCCAGGTATGGCCATATTGTATGGGCCGTACATGGTTCCCGCACGTTTCCTGACGCAGTGAAAAATAAAAATATGCAAGTTCACTTCTAAATTCTATTTTTGATATTCCCAAGAGCTAGCACGAAGATTTTCTTCTCCCACCATTGAAATACACTAAGGTAAGCCTATTCCAGCCTTTCAAGTGAATTCTAACATATATCCATGGATTCTAAATAAAAATTCATTGTTCCTAAACTAGGGTTTTCAAGAAAACCCATCTCGAGGATTTAAGATTAATGCTTTTGGATGTCTTCTTCAAGTTCAGACCTTTTCTACAAGTTTTAGAACGATTAAGGTATGTAGGGTTTCTATTCACGTGTGGGAATATCATTGTTCTTCCCTACTCTACGTTCATCCATGAAAATATGAAGTTCCACAAACCTAGGGTTTCTACTCTATTTCATGATGACCCTAAGTTACATGTACCATGACATACCATGTTCGTATTAATAATTCGTTATTGTATTTTTGATATTCCATTTTGGTTATTAGAAATCCGTCCGTAATCCATGAACACCCATGCTTTGCATTCCATGGGTTCTTAAATGCAAGATATGAACTAGTATGCCTATTTTCATGAAAATCTACATGCTTTCCTTGCTTTCATACAAGTTATATTATAAACTTATATTCATGCTATATTATACTCACGAATCATGTTTACAAGCCATCTTTACGAATCATGTCTACAAGTCATACTTACAAGTTATGTTATATAAACCATGGGCTCAGATGCCACCTATATCCATGTTCATGTTTTTGGGAGTAGCATAGGTTTACCGAGAAGGCTCAGACAGCCTGAAATTATGTATGCCAATGTAGGGTAAGGGTCTATCCACCTAGATTAGGACGACACCTTCAGACAATGAATTGGATCCTTTCATGTCATCCTTATGTCTCATACCCTGGAAGGTGTGGGGCTGCTCTACTGGTCGGGCCAGGTACTAGACTCCATGTACCCACGTGGTGTTTCCATGTTGTCGGTTATACTACGACTTTCCCACAAGATACAGATACGCATATGTACTTATAATGTTTTTACTCATGTTATAACCTTATTCATGTCAGATGATGCTCATGTTCATGTTTAGCTTACAGTTTCAGTTATAGTTCTATTATTTCATGTGCCATACTTATTTCATTCAGCTGATTTACATACCAATATAATTCAAATTTACTAACGTCCCCTTTTATTGCCCGAGGGACTGTATTTCACGATGCAGGTATTGATTTATAGAACAACGGATCTGCTCGTTAGGATATTACTCGTATCAGCTATCGGTGAGCCCCATCTTATTCGGGGCATTATCTTTATTTATTTCATGTCATGTTATGCAATAGAGCTGGGGGCCTTGTCCCGGTAAATAGTTTAGCAGTCAAACTCATGTCAGAGGTTTCATAGACTAATCAAACATGTCATGTCAGATGTTCAATTGAGTTAGCCTTGTTGGCTACATTACTATATTTCCGCATTCATGATATACTAGTATTTTCAGACTTATGATTATTGAACTCCATGTTTTCATAAGTCATGCATGTTTAACTTATATTACGCATCAGTTCATGTCCCATGTTGACTCAGCAAGCTATGTGGTTCGGTCAGTCACATGCAGCAAGGCACTGAGTGTCGTGTTACGTTCAGGCCATGGTTCGGGGCGTGACAACTTGTCTCAATGGAATGGATCTATGCTGGAACTTACGTCCTATAAAAAGTTTTATAGTCCGTAGATTGAAGTGTTAAATTTTAGCAACCAAGGGGCATCACTGTAACCGATTGACGCTACAGGTGATGGTCCGTGAATTAATTCACGGTGAGTTTTTACGGGCCATCAATTTGACCAGCCATGTCATCCTGAAAACCAGTTAAGTGACCGTGAAATTGGTCTGTAAACCCATTTACGGTTCGTAGATTCCAAGCATAAATCTAGGGTAGGGTTTAAATACCCAAACTGCTTCTTTCTCTTCCCACACCTCACGATTTGAGCGCTCTCACTTCTCTCTACCCATTTTCTCCGTTAACTGTTATTCCCATTCACCATAACTCCTGTTTAAGTGTTCTCATCTATTCACACCTCTCACCTCTCTCCTTCTCACTTCGTTTGGAAGCATAGTGACAGTGCCAGTGTTGCATCTTAGTTCTTTGTGAAATTTTGATTAATCAATCAACTTCCACAAGATATGTTAACGTTGTACCTTCTTCTCTCACATGGTATGATGTATAAGTGTGATGGTGAGAATGTTTCACTTAAGCTACACCTAGGGTTGCAAATTTGCGCAAAGTTTTCCAAATTTTTTTTGTGACTTTAAGGCTTCATGGTTGATATGTTATGGTGTGGGGGCGGCGTATTGATATGTTTGTGCATATTTGGACTCATGGGGGATGAGGTTATAGCAACCTCCATTGAGTCTGAGGGCATTTCGATCAACGATTTCAACTTTGAAGTCCAAGATTGTTATTGTTCACATCCAATTTTTGCCCTCCAATAATTTTTCTTTAATTATTTGGAGTTCTTGAGTCACAAATGGAGTGAAATATACATTTTACAAGTTGAAAATGATTTTACAAAATTATTCTAGTGATATTTTTACCATTTCATTTGGTAAAATATCATCAAGTATACTATTTCAAATGTATTTATCAAGAATTTAATTCAAAATAGTGAGAACAATTACTCAATTAATTGTTTTAAAGCTACTGATATAAAAACTAATAAAATTTTTACTCCGGTTAAATCAAGAAATTCAATTAATTAAGTAAATAATCAATTACGTCTCAATTTTAAAAATTTGTGTAACTTCAAATGCAATTCCTTTTACAATGGTTAGAATTGAAATTGCCAATTGCATTAATTGAAATGACTAACTTCTCTCTGTCTTTTAAATTGGGTTATAATAGGAATGGTTAATTTATTTGAACATTTCATATATGGCCATAATTGACACTATGTTGGTGTTATTTAAGTTGCAATCGTGGCCATTGTTGCAAAATTGTCCTGACCCTTTTTTAATTCATTTAAAAACCCGAATTGGGCTACAAGCCCAATTCCATCTCGTTTGACCCATCCCACCACCGCATATTCCTACAAAATGACCCCTTAATCGTTATTCTTTACAGAACAAGGGTTCTTTTCGAGAAACCCTAGTAGCCACCACGCTATTCTCTCTCTCTCTCTCTCTCTTTCCGTGTCATCGAAGCCAAAAATGGCAAAAGCTCAGTGTACTATGCTTTTTCTAGGCCTTGTATGTCCGTTTGTGGCAAAAATTTGTTGTTTGCCTCCAATCTCCGTCGTTGTACCATCCAAATAGAGGTAAACCCCCCTCTTTCTTCTTTCTTTCTGCAAAGTTTTAATGGCAATTGTCTTATTGAAATTCAAAAGCAACAATTTTCATTGGTCTTAGCTTAAATCTTTCAAAAAGAAACGGGAAATTGAAAAGAAATCTTTAGAAACCACAAGTCCCACATCGATTTCAAGAGAAATTCGAGGGCCTTGGGGGTTCTATATAAAAAACCCCTTTGTTTTCACAACACAGACAAGTGTCGCATACATAGAGCAACAAACACCCAATTTATCTAGGCATTTAGCATATTTGCATAAACCTTTAATTAATTGGGGTTTCTAGTCTAAACTTGGTTCTTTCTTTTTGTAGCTGGGTTAGAGGGAAGAGGGAAAACTTCAATTCCAATCTCGGCAAAAAGCTGCACATAGAAAAGGTAAAACTTCTTCCTTTTGTTTGTTTTTTAGTAATTTCTGTTTGTTTTTATCATGTTTATATGTTTATGTGCTCTTTTTAGTTTGGATACTGTTTTGGTCATTGTTTTGAAAGGATAAGATTAGTCATTAGCATGTTTATATGTTGTCTAGGTTAATCATTGATTATTCATGTCCGTTGTAGATTTAGTTTAATTATTAGTATGCCAATATTTCATTTATTCTTATTGGGACTCATGGTATTTCCCAAAGATAGACACCAAGCATTAGACACCCGAGTCATTTCTGTCGCCCATGCTATCTTTTTTCATGGCATAACCACAAATGAAGAAACCAAATACTTTGACTTGGTCCCCATCATCCTTGCCTATATGTACCGAGCCTTAAGCTGATACCAAAATCACTATAGGTACTTCCAGGGGTGCAATCTGCTGTTACAATGGTGGATCATCAAACATTTGAACAAATCCGAGGGACCTCAATACCTGTACAATCACAATAAGAAGGATGACCTCAAAGATCACTGTCTGAGTTTTAGATATCAAACAACATACAATGGATGTTCCTCGAGTGAGTCATGGTTAGAGGTCGAAAATGCCTATTTTTGCCACTTTTGGGAATTCGAGGGATCCACCCTTATACACCTGCTAGGGTCTTGAGACAATTTGGTTGAACCCAAATCATACCCCAAGTGGTTAACATGGGAGAATATATGATGGACTATGAGGATGATAAGGTCTGAAATGCTGGCGATATTGTCTGAGAGTATAATGGTCGCATAACTTGGGATCCCTAGATTTTGGCTCATGAAAGGTTTCACCCTGGGTGTGACAAAGACTATAAGGATTGGTTGAGGGCACATTTGCATGGCACCCTCGCCCCTGGACCTAACCTTTATTACTGTGTTCAAGACAAGTTCTCCAGGGCCGAGATCAAGGCCTTTTTGACTCAAAGGCGAGCAAATGATAGGATGCCAAATACTTGGAGAAGATCGAACATGATCAAGCCATCATAGCAAGTTTGAAACATGAGTTGGGGTTCATACATAAGTACTTGGAGGATCTCCATGAGCGTGTGAAGAGAGCGATGGATGATACCTCACCCATGACATTCACATAGAAAGGGTTCTTGGTGGATGGTTTGTTGACATCGACTGACCTCTGAATTCAGACCTCCCTTCAAAGGGTCAAAAGGCTAGGACTGAGAGAGCTTCATCATCTGCCACTGTAGGCCATTTCTACTGATTTTACTTTTATGCTTTATCATATTTTGTAACCCCTTTGGGGAAAATATTATTAATGAAAACTATGTTTTGTGTGTGTGTGGGGGGGGGGGGGGGGGGGCAATGGTTTGATGTATGTCATGACCCAAACTGGAGGACCATGACGGGCACCTAGCCTTACTTGTCGAGTACTACTGAGCATACATCCGTAACGTAATCATAAGTATAGGTGGGCTATTAGGGCCTCTATGAGATAACCTGCTGACTCATAAAAGTGATAGACTGAAATAAAACAAGTCTAAAATGACATAGCTGCATGACAAGCTAGACATACTGGATGGGCCGACAAGACTGTCATATACATCTATGTAATAGCACATAAGCTAATAAGGCCATACAACATCTGACTATACACAACTTTCAACAAGCCTCTAATGGAGTACATGACATAACATGGCCGGGACAGGGCCCCGCCATACCCATACATATGCATACATATAATCATACTGACTCACAAGGAAACTCCGAAACAAGTGGAGTGCAACAACACTATCTGCTGAGCTAGAATCCTACTGAGTGGGCAGTCAACTTGTATCTCAAGACATGCGGGCATGAAATGCAGCATCCCCAGATAAAAGGGACATCAGTATAAATAATGTACCAAGTATGTAAGGCATGAGGAATAACATAATAAAGACGTAAGGGTAACATGAAATAAAAGAGAGTCAACCTTTAAGTCTGAATGCCTTTGAGGGTGTATGACATGCATGCTTTCTTTTAAAACATATACATATATATAAGACACATTGTGGGGCTACATCATCATCATTAAGTCGCTCTTTTGGTCCATCATCATCATACCATACCCAACTACAATGGTATGCAAAATAGGTGCCATACCCAGCCGACTATAGCGTGGCTCGATGTCATAAAACATATATATATATATATATATATATATATGTATATATATATAATCTGAATCTAGCAGAGTGACGGAAGGACGTTACACCTTCGATTATCATTATGGAACTAATATTATCAATATATGTGCTTCCAAGAATAAACAAGCATAAGACATCAATAAATGTCATAACATAGAGACAAGAAACCTAAGCCTCTAACATCTCTAAGAGCAGAGTCGTTATAATTATTGTCATTACGTTTGTTTCATTTTGATCATGCAAGAGAAAGGAATAGCCTCAACGTACCTCAAGTCTTCCAAGTAATCCTCCAATAAGCTTATTACAACTATCACGCCAATCCTATAACAAGAAAGGCACATACAAACTTAGATAGTGCTAGTATACTACGTATATCAAACGATAACTTGATTCTAGAATGAAATGGGCAAAGATTTCCCCTTATTCACTAGTCATAACAACATACACAACAAACCATCACAACAAGAAGAAGCTCATAATAGCCCTTAAATACTCTTTTCACTAACCACACAAGGATATACACCAAGCGTACCCAAAATATACCACTATACAAGAACCATATACACTTCCTTTCTTCTCACTCAAGAGGTACAGTCTTAAAAAAACCTCAACAACATTAGATACTCACAATATACATGAAAATTAGCTTAACAACAAGATAAAAACAGTCCATAATCTCAATTACTCTCAAGTAATAACTTTAAGTTCTAGTTCATGCTTAATCTATCCCTATGACTAAACCAACATAGAATTAACCATAAGCACAACCAAAAGGAAGATATGCATACCTTGTAAAGGAGCTACAACTCGAAACTCAACCTCCTTAGAGCTTACAATAGCCTTTATTCTCTCTATAATATCCAATAGGTGGTCTTCTCCTTCTATCTTAACTTTTGATGTGTGATTATAGTGTAATCACTTGGAAATCATCATGGAGCCTTTGTGGTTTGTTGGGAGGGGTTTCAAGGGTGTATGGACGAAGTTTGAAGGAGAAATAATGAGAAATGAACCTGAAACATAATTTAAAACAACCAAGGTTGGCTACCGCCTCAATTTTACGGTGGCAGTTTTATGGTGTGTAAAATTCGACTATGAAATAAGCCTTAAAATTTGAGTTTCTTCCACCAATTTCACGGTGGCACCTCCCCATTTTGCGGAATGTAAAACATGACACCAACTTTCAACTTTCCACGAACTTGTTTCCATCAATTCATCTAAATCCGAAACTTTAAGGTACATACTTAAAACTTGTGAAATACCTTCCTTAACCTCATAGGGGTTTTATGTCCACTCCAGGCTTACATTAGTCTACTTATGAAGCAAAAATTTACGATGTGTAACAGTGCAAATGACACAATTATGTTTCAAAGCGATTAGAAGGGCCTTGGTTGGTTTAAAAAGGTCTTAAGAACACGAGTGGCATAATTGATTATATGATTGTGTGATTACATGTTTGTGTGCTTCATGTATTCCGTTTAAATGATTGGTTGATCCAAGATTCCGATCACTACCCCAAGAAAAACACAAGGAAATACCAAAACAAACAAAAAGTGCCATATACTAAAAGACTAACCATTTAACCTCTTTAAAGGTTGATTTGCTATCATAGACGTACAAGAGAACCAAAGTGATACCACCTCCGTTGTCAACTCAATTAGCGGGAAAGAAAATAAGGATTCACTTTAGAGGAAGATCCGTAGGCTAGAAGGGAAAATCAACTTGGTCAAAGCAAAGATCAAAGAGGCCAACCGAATCTTGGTTTTGGCAGGAAGCCCGCCAAAAGGAGCTGCTGAGCTGGAACGTTACCGTGAGAACCTCTCCAACAAGGTTAAGGGAATGGTACAAAGCTAAAGACCACTTATTGGCAAATTTGAAACGCCCAAACAAGAAACTGAGGTTCCCAAAGAGGAAACCAAACCTTATGAAGAAGAACAGAGTTGGCTATCCAAAAAGGCCACCACTGCTGCTTCTGTTGCTACAACCAATAGTTACGAGATAACTCAAGGGTTCGCTCACCGACCGTCACCAACATGGTGGGCGATTTCCCTCAAAGCCCAGGCGTGCCCTTATAGAGTCACACCAAAGCATGTGCAATGCAAGGAAATCTACGAGAAGATAAAAGCAGTGGGGGGCCACGTGCTCTAGTTATGAGAGGTTACCACCTTGCGCTCCAATCTATGTGCACAAAAGGTGCCCATTCCATAAGAATCAACTCGACCATACCGCCGATGAATGCGTGGCCCTCAAAAGGAGGATCAAAAGACTAATCAATGACAAGATGATCCACAACCTGTGGGGACCACAATCTTTGTAGGTCCATGATCCAATCATCCCAAGTGAGGGAATCACACTAGACACTTAAATCTAGCGCTATGACTTCACCATCTTCAAAGAATTGTATGCGAGCATCTTCCAAAAGCTGGCAAGCACTGGGAAAATCTGCCTAATTGATACTGCTTGGAAATCCTCTCCTAGCAGCCCAAGTCAAAGAAGAATTTGATTATTTCATTTTGGGGCATCTGGGCACGATATCGAGAAATGCGAAGCTTTAATGTTTAAGTTGGAGCATCTATTCCACACTGGGGAGATCTGGGTATTACTCCCTCCCCATTATTAGGGAAAAAGGCCATTGGGCAAATGCGTGGATTGTAAGGAGAACAACCCACCTTGACTTTAAGAAAAGGTCATCTTTTGGGTAGGTCTAGGCATCCTTTTTTTCTTCAAATCAAGATGTTATCCCCCTTATTTATAATGAAATTACGTCCAACCTGATGTGCCAAGGAAGGATACGTAGGAATCCCTTATCGGGCCTAGCGGGGGAAGGCTTTTGGGTAGAACCAAATTAGGGGCTATTTTATGTAAACTGAACTACGAAAGGACTTGATTTATCGCGGAGGGATATATAGGCATTCTACGTAAGACTCAGCCCCTATATTATATATATATAATATATATATATATATATATATATATATATATATATATATATATATATATATATTTCCCATTCAAGTAAAAGGAAGCATCAAGAAGACCGCTCAAAGCAAGTCAACCATAGACTCCCAAATTAAAAACCACAATAACTCAAAATGCCAAAATACCAAAACCTCGGAATGTGGGATCAATCAAGCATTTGGATTGAAGAAATGAATCTTCTGTGCCTTATGTGCTTATTTAAAAACTACGTGCGATATCTTGTCTAGTTTATTATTGCCTAATGTACTAACATCATTTGCCTTTGAGTTTTTCTTATCTTATAGAAAAAGGTTGATCTGTGCCATGTCACACTGACCTACTTCACCAGATCCAAAGCCGCAATAGCATTCCTTCCTGAGCAAGACAAAGGCAAAGAGAAAATGAGGCGGTACTTCGGAAAATGAACGCAACAAGAATGAACTCATCGTAAAGGATTCTGTATCCCCAGACCCAAAAGAGGCATTACATTCCGAGGATGTGATCACCATGTTGCTCAAGAAAGTTGCTGATCTTCAAGAGAAGGTTGCAAGATCTGAAATGGCCGATACGGCTAAAGAAACATTCGTTGAGGCAAGAAGACCTCCTCTGCCTTTGCCATCTCTGAGTTCCCTACTATCAGATCACTTTCCCACTTACCCTGTTGGAACCGTGCCACCCGTTCAAAACCCACTGACTGTTGAGCCACTCACATTGGTACATCTTACCACACTCCGCCACCCTTCAACACTACTTAAATTCCCAGAACTTCTCATTTTGTGCCATCGTACCAAGCATCCCAACCGACTCACATAGACCCTGCAATCCATCCAAGAACCATCACCCTACCAGCTTCATGAACCATCTATACACCTAGAAACCACCCTGCACTTCCAACGATATCCTTCCACACCCCTATCACTCCAAGCGTCTTCTCCCTAGTACACTATGAGCTCGACCACTACGAGGAGATTGAAAAGGCCTGGAGAGCTGAGCAAGACAAGTGCGATAAAAAGATAGAGCGTAAGATGGCAGAAATGCTTGAACAATCTATAAGAGCCACTCAAAAGGTGACTGGTCTAAGTTATGATGACCTTTGCATGCATTCGAACTTGGATTTACTCGAAGGCTTCAAGGTGCCCAAATTTGAGATGTTGAATGGAACGGGAAATCCCAAGGCTCACTTGCGGTCTTACTGTGACCAACTGGTTAGTGTGAAGAGGAATCAAGCACTCATCATGAGGCTATTTAGCCAAAACTTGACCGGAGAAGCCTCTGAGTGGTTTACTACACAAGACGTATACCGATGGACTACATGGGAAGATATGGCAGAATCCTTCATAGAAAGGTTCCGATTCAATATTGAGACTGTGCCTGACCGATATTATCTGGAGAAGGTGAAAAAGAAGTCCACCGGGAACTACTGCGAGTACGCAAGTAGGTGGAGGGCCGAAGCCACCCGAGTACAACTGCTAATGGGTGAAGAAGTATTGGTCTTTGTTTTTATCCGATCATAAGAGTCGAATTTTTATGACAAAATGCTATCCATGGCTAGAAGGCCATTTCCCGAGTTAGTCAAAATGGGAGAGGCTATAAAAGATGGCCTCAAATCCGAAAGGATCATTAGTGTAGCTAGAAAAACTGCCCATCAAAGCACTGTGGGTTGCGCTAGGAAGAAAAAGGAGGACGTGGCAAACGTTTCCCCCAACACCTTTCCCAAAACCCAAGAGACAAGAGGAGTCATATTCTGCTCCCGAAATATATCAATCCCCACCTCTAAGTACCTACTTGGAAAAACCATACAACCCTGTGCCAGTTTTGTATGCACAACCCAATTTCCAAACACCCCCACCTACCTATCAAGCTCCACAAACAAATTTCCAAGCTCCCGTACCCGTTTACCGAGCTCCACAAAATAACCAACCATTGAACTACCAAAACCAACCGCCTTCTAACACATATAATTTGCCATATTCTAACTTTGAGAAGAAGCCTCCTCATGTGTTCACTCCATTGATCGAAACACAAATTTGATTATTCGAGAGATTGAGTGTTGATAGTCTAATTCAGGTTGTTCCGCCAAAACCTTTAAATCCTGGAATTTTTTTCAACCTGATGTGACATGTGCTTTTCATTATGGTGGGAATGGAAACAATACTAAAGATTGTATCAATTTAAAGCATAAGATACAAGATTTGATCCACAAAAGAGAGATCACCTTTCAAACCGTTGCACCAAAAATATGAATACTAATCCTATGCCTAATCATGACAGCGCTACTATTTATATGAATGAAAGGGAGGACGATTGGGTTGTATGCAAGCCGTTGGTCCAAGACCCTATTAAGACACTCGAAAAATAGTAGTCTCACTCACAATTCAAGAGCGCCCACAGTTTAAGGTATTGGACGAAGCTCATATCCCCACAGGCACTAGTAGTGAAAATCTGGCCGATATGGTGGCCCACATCATACGAGAGCATCAGATCTCCTTTACAAAGGAAGAATTGCCTAAAGAGGGCATGACACACAATAAGGCAGTATACATAACTGTCAAGTGTCGAGACAAGATTGTGACCTGAGTGTTAATCGACAATGAAGCTGGCTATATATAATATCTGTCCTGAGTCCACCCTCAACTAATTGGGTTACGACTTTGGAAAGATCCTCTAAAGCCACATAAATGTAAGAGAATTTGACCGGGCGCAACATGATCTTGTTGGAGAAGTCGACCTCTGTGTCACAATGGGACCTACTAAGTTCACCACTGAATTTTAAGCCATCGAAATAGCTGCTAAATATAATCTACTACTGGGAAGGCCATGGATCCATATGGCTGCATCCGTGCCATCATCACTTGACCAAGCTGTGAAATTTGTATGGGAAGGCCATGAAGTCATGATCGATGGAGAGGGTAGCATCTACAACTACCCAAACAATTTTGTGCCAGGCTTCGAAGAAACTCCAAAAGGTACAGATTTCCACATGGTGGAACTAGTGGGGGACGCTCACAAATAAAAAAGACTCTACACAAACTCCCCATACCAGCAGTCTACAAAATGATTGCATCCACCATGCTCCAAAATTGGTTTGAACTTGGACGAGGTTTGGGAAAGGATCTGCATGGCATATCGGAGCCAATCCTGATCTCTCAAGATAACTTTCACTTTGGTCTGGCGTATGTTCCCAATGTTGATGAGGGCTTTGAAGCCAACAAAAAAAAAAGAGTCTTCCAAAATTACGTAAGCCAATTCCAAACTTGTACCAGCCCTTCCCGATCTGAATGCCCATGCCTGATGATGGAGACTCTGAGAAAGGGTTAGGGATGTTGTTCCAAGAGGAAGATTGCCTGATGATACTGAAAGACTGCAACGAAGCGCCCACTATCCGTAATGCTGATTCGAGCGAGATACTATCCAACTAGACCTATACCCCGTTCTTGGCTCTTCGATAGAGATGATTAACTTAAATGCTTTGTGAAATCGGAGACAATGGTCGAGGCCTGATTACTCGCCATTTACACTTTAAATTACCTCGTGATGTTTTAAAAATGGAATTGACTCGATGCTGATCCATGTTAGGACCACAGTTTTGGAATTGACTCGATGCTGATCCATGTCAAGACCACAGTTTGTACTTCTTTCTTATAGGTTAATGAAGCCTCGATTTATGAGAAAAAATAACTCTTTTTTTTACACACGCATATGTTTTATTCTAACTCTATTTTGCCTTGATTTTTCAGAAATAATAATGATAAAACAACCATAAATGTCATGACATGTCACAAAATGAATGAGTCAAGTGACATAGATGAAGAGTAATATGAAGAGTACGATAAGGAAACAATGTTACCTGAGGGTCTCGTGAAATAAGTAAAACACTTCGAGAAAGAGCAAAAGCCTAACCTAGATGAAACAAAAGTAATTAATCTAGGAGATGAGGAAACAGTCAAAGAAAATAGGATAAACGCGTATTTTGGAAGCTCCCCAAAAGGAATAGTTAATAGAATTACTGAGAGAGTGGTCTTATACAGGCTTGCCTTGGTTAAGCACTGACATAGTAGCCCACAGATTACCAATCAATGCAGGTTTCACTTCGATTATACAAAAAACTAGGTAGTTTAAACCAGATCTAAATATCCAAATTGAGGATGAAGTAGAGAAACAAATTAATTTTAGAGTAGTGGAAACGACTTCGCACCCGACATGGTTGGCCATCATCATGCAAGTATCAAAGAAGGACGGAAAGATCCGAATCTATGGAGATTACTGTGACCTTAATATAGCTATTCCCAAAGATAACTTCCCACTTCCGAACATCTAATACTCATTGATAATTGCGCGAAGCACGAGTTGCAATCATTCATGGATTGGTTTGCAGGATATCGTCAAATATTGATGAGTGACGAGGATGTAGAAAAGACAGTCTTCATCACCCATGGGGTGTATCATTATCCAGTAATGCCGTTAGGCCTCAAGAATACCGGTGCCACTTACATGAGGGCTATGACTATTATTTTCCATGATATGATCCACAAAGAAATTGAAGTATAGTTGGACGACGTCATTATCAAGTCGAGACAAAGCTCAGAGCATACCACACATTTACAAAAGTACTTTGACAAACTCCGAAAGTTCAATCTGAAGCTAAACCCGGCTAAGTGAGCGTTTGGAGTGCCCACCGAAAAAATGCTTGGGTTTATAGTCAGCCGAAGAGGCATACAACTAGACCCATCAAAGATCAAATCCATCCAAGAGTTACCCCCCTAAAAGACTAAGAAAGAGGTCATGAGTTTTTTGGAAAGATTGAATTACATTATACGGTTCATAGCCTAGTCCACTGTAATTGTTAAGCCGATATTCAAGCTGCTAAAAGAGGCATGTACTAATGGAATTGACTGAGGAGTGCTAGAAAGCATTCGACACCATCAAAAAGTACCTTTCCAACCCACCGGTATCTCCTAGACCTGGAAGCCCGTTACTGCTAGACCTGTCGGTATTGGACAATGCCTTCAGATGAGTGTTAGGACAACACGATGAAACCAGCAAGAAAGAGCGTGCAATTTATTACCTGAGCAAGAAGTTCACTGCATGGGAGGTGAGGTACACTTTGGTAGAGAAGACATGCTGTGTTTTGGCGTGGGTAGCCCAAAGGTTGAGGCACTACCTGTCATCATACACCACATACGTCATATCTAAAATGGATCTAGTGAAGTACATCTTCCGCCAACCCATGCCTCTAAGGAAATTGGCGAAATGAAAAATGCTACTGAGTGAGTTTGACATCACGTACGTGGTACAAAAAGTCGTCAAAGGACAAGCACTGACTGATCTACTAGCATAGAGCCCAGTCGATAAGGAATTCAAACTTATTCGAACTTACTTCCCAGATGAAGAAGTGTTGACGGTGGATGAAGAAATAGCTGAGCCCAATTTAGGATGGAGACTGTTCTTCGATAGTGCGGTCAATTACAAGGGTTTAGGAATCAGAGCAGTCTTGGTATCAGAAATTGGATGACATTACACATGACCACAAAACTCAAGTTCCGACGAACCAACAACAATGTAGAATACGAGAAATACATCTTAGGGCTCATAATGTTATTAGATATTGACATCCTGGAGTTATTGGTAATAGGTGACTCAGATTTGCTGATTCACCAAGTACAAGGATAATGGGCCATGAAGAACGCCAACATCTTGCCATATGTGAACCCGCACAAAGGTTGTGCAAAAATTTCAAGCATACGCCGAGAGCTCAATATGAATTCACCGATGCTGCGCCACCGTAGCATCCGTAATCTGACATCCGAAAGATCGTATTGATCCATTTGGAGATAAGTTTGAGAGAAGAACATGCCTACTGTTCTCATGTGGAGGCAGAACCCGATGGTAAGCCATGGTATACCGACATAAAGACATATTTTGAAAATAGAGAGTATCCTGAGAATACTACAAGCAGTCAAAAGAAAACCATTTGGAGAATGGCCAACAGGTTCTTCTTGAACAAGAAGAAACTTTAAAAAAGAATGCCGAATCTCGGATTACTTAGATGTGTGGATGCCACAGAGACCACAAAATTGCTAGAAGAAGTGCATGCTGGATCCTTTGGTCCTCACATGAATGGGTTCATTCTAGCTAGAAAGATCTTGCGAGCAGGCTACTACTTGATAACAATGGAAACTGACTACTGCAAGTTTGTGCAACGATGTCATCAATGTCAAATCCACGGAGACCTAATCCGTGTCCCACCGAGTGAACTCAATGTCATGAGCTCATGTTGGCCATTCATCGCCTGGGGCATCGACATCACTAAACCTATCGAACCAACTGCATCTAATGGGCACCGATTCATCCTGGTCGTTATATATTACTTCACTAAATGGGTGAAAGCCACATCATACAAATTGGGGATGAAAAATGTGGTAGCTGATTTCGTTCAAAACATCATATGCCAATTCGGTATACTAGAGTCCATCATAAACGATAACGGAGCTAATCTGAACAGTTATATGATGAAAGACATCTGTGAGAAATTCTGAATAACCCATTGGAACTCCAACGCCTATTGGCCACAAATGAATGGAGCCATAGAGGTAGCCAAAAAGAATATCAAGAAGATATTAAGGAAAATGATGGATAAGTAGAAGTGTTGGCATCAATAATTGCCTATGCATTGCTTGGATACTAAACAACAACTTCAACTTCAAGGGGGGAAACTCTGTACTTGGTATTCTATGGCACCGAAGCAATCATACCTGCTGAAGTAGAAATACCATCACTAAGAATTATTCAAGAAGCAGAGTTGGACAACACAAAATGAGTCTGAAACCGATACGAGCGACTGGCTCTAATCCACGAGAAAAGGATGATCGTCGTATATCATGGCCAATTATACCAACAAAGAATGGCTCATGCCTTTAACAAGCATGTCAGAGCTCAACTTTTTCAAATAGGACAACTGGTACTCAAGCGAGTGTTCCCACACCAAGATGAGCGCAAAGGAAAATCTGCACCCAACTGGCAAGGACCGTACGTGGTCTGCAAGGTATTCTCCGGAGGAGCAGTGATCCTAGCTGAGATGGATGGCCAAGAATGGCCCAAGGCAATCAATTCAGATGCAATAAGAGGTATTACGCATGAAGACATGCTTTTCAATTTGTAATTATACTCTTGCTTGTAATCACTACATTAAGACCTATCTTTTGTGGCAGAGATACGTAGGAAAATCCATATGGGATTTGGTCTTCCTTTTGTAATAGGTAGAAAAACCAAATGATTTTCTTGTAATATGAACTATCTGAATGACCTGATTTCCTAAGGTGGGATACGTAGGCAGTCCATATAGGACCTGGTCACACTATGAAAAAAAAAACCAATCATTTTATGTTCCGAACTACATTCGACTTGATTCTTGCTACGACAGGATACATAGGTGCTCCTCTAGCTCGGTCGTACCAATAAAAAAAAACCAAAAGCCCTTAGGAAGCCACAAAGATAGAACTTCAAGATAAGCTCAAGATAGAACGAGAATTCACCAACACATACTAAACTGTGATAGAATTTTGAGCTTCACAACAGTTTGGCACAAGATTCAACCGACCCCAAACCCTGAATTGGGGTAGATTTTTTGAGAGGATCTCAAAAATTCCTTTACGACAAAAGGTGCAACAGTCAATCTACCCAAAACTTCCAACTAGGTAGAATTTTTTGAGAAGATGTCAAAAAATTCCTATGCAAAAATCCAACACGAGTATTTGCCGAAAGGAGACCCTAAGCCGGGGCAGAATTTTTAAGTGGGTCTAAAAAATTCCACGAGATGAAGCCAGAGTTTCGCCGCAAATAATGAAATATTCTCACTCAAATGCCTATGTCATGACAACTAACTTAAATAGTTTTCAAAAATTATATTCTTTACAATTAAAGATTTTAAAAAAGCTTGTGATCAACAATTTGCGAAAAGTTGTTTTACTTTAAGATAAATTCATCTCTCGAAATATCGAATCAAGGAGGATCAGAACCAAGAGCGCAATCAAGGAAGAGAACCAACGACACAGCAGGAGTCGATGGCACGAATTGACATTATAAGAAACTAATGCTCTTTTGTGTATGCAAGTTCCCGGTGTCGTCAGAAAGACGACCAGTTATGTTACAAATACGGTTTGCTCATGACAACGAAGGCCAGAAGCGGCTTGGTCAGAAGAGGTCCCGGTCGCCACTAAGCATACAAATATTACCACGAAGGCTACAAAAGCAAAAGCGCCACAAGGGTGGCCCAATTAAGCCAAGAAGACTACAAAAATAAAGTGCTACAAGGGTGGCCCAATCAAGCGAGGGAGGCTACCAAAACAAAGTGCTACAAGGGTGGCCCAATTAATCAAAGAAGGCTACAAAGAGCGAAGAGCGCCATAAGGGTGAACCAATCACGCCAAGAAGGCTACAAAAGAACAAAAACGCCGCAAGGGCAACAATCTAGCCAAGAGGGCTGCAATGAATTCAACGTCTTAAGGATAATGCTATTAGCCCAAAAGGGTCACACAATGGACAAAGTGACACACTAGACCAAGAGGTTCACAACCGATATAAAGAATGAAGGAAAGACGATCCAGCCGAAAGGGCCATATCAATCATATGCATGCCAAGAGGGCCATTCATTCAAACATATACATTCCAAGAGGGCTATCCATTCAAACACATGCATGCTAAGAGGGCCATTCATTCAAACACATGCATGCCGAGAGGGCCATTCAGTCAAACACATGCATGCCGAGAGGGCCATTCATTCAAACACATGCATGCCGAGAAGGCCATTTATACAAACTTTTCCAGGAGGGCCATTCATACAAACGTTGCCAAGAGGTCCATTAATATAAACATTGTCAGGAGGGTCATTCATACAAACATTTCCAGGAGGGCCATTCATATAAACATTGCCAGGAGGGCCATCTATATAAGCATTCTCAAGAGGGCCATTCATACAAATTGTCACGACCCAACCCGCCATGACTGGCACCAACACTACCTCCTAGCAGGCGAACCAATACGCTAAATATCTACTCATTCAAGTCCATTTTTATTTATCCAATTCATAACAAAGTAAACACAAGATTAATCAAAAGTAGTCATGCCATAAAATAATAACATAAATGCGGAAGTCCTAACTATTACAACCACAAATCCAAAAGTCACCGCATAAGGACTCTAATCCAAAACATGTCTAAGGAATGTATTCTATCTAAAATAAATAAACATTGGTGTCTAGAATGGAAATAGACATTAGATAAGGAAGATCTTCGGGCGGCCTGGAAATGGATAAAAGCTCACCTTCAATCTGTCAGCAAATGGCCTCAACGCTAAATGTGAGGTTAGGTAGCAGTCTCTGGATCATAAGCTGCACTCAAAAAAGAATGCAGGAAGGTAGTATCAGTACAAACACTATGTACCCGTAGATATCATAGGCCGACTAAGATTAGTATCATGCATGAATCACAAAATGAATGAAATAGATAGACTAGTCAACAACACAAAATCAGATAGCCAACACCACGTCAATCAATGATACAAACAACAAAGTCCACTGTTGATATTCACAATCAAGTCAACCAATGACATTAACAATCAAGTCAATGGAAGCAAACAATGAAATAAACTTCCCAACAACAGTCTCTCTTACTTAGCCACTAATCACTCATGTACATACATGCTAATTGGTATCTTTGCCCAATAGCCATGACCTGCAAGGGACTTATGGTGTCCATGTACCACTCATTCCAGAATGAACCTCGGACCACGAGTTCATAACTAGGCCACATCCTCACCCCCGTATGTGCCTTTTCATATAAATATATTTATTGTCACATTATTTTCAATGATCGATTATCAATTCGTAAACTCAATTTTATCAAGAGGATTATATTAATTTCTCACCACAATTATCATCGAATATTAGGTCACAACACATCGAATAGTGGCATTAAGCCCACATAATCACTCAATCAATAGCATATAGGAATCCAACCACACATTATTCCTGAAAACTAGACATGCTTTCTCCTATCAATGTCATAACACATACAATCAACTAATCAAAGTCTAACTCAAGTAGATCGTAACCTACCTCAACTGCAGAGCTGGAACAATGCAAATCACTCCACTATAGCCTTTTCCTTCCGTAATGCCTCGGAACACTCAAAGTCTAGCAATTAAGATGTTAAATAAGTCACAAACACTCTAGCGAACAATATCAATACAGTGAACACCCTTCCACCTTACCCCTTTCTAATGGGTGAATGATTACTAGGCGTAAATCATCCTAACATTGGTCTTAGCAACCACAAACTATCAATTTATAAGGTTATTTAATCAAGTTATCTCTTACAAGCGGTTTCTATGGTCAAGCTACCATTTTTAGGAAACCTGAAGTCTCAATTCACTTAGTTTATGTCCCTAATGGTTCAATTCTTGATTAGAAAGTGATAACCCAAGCATTTAGATGATAATCCCACAACAACAATCATAACACACCAACTATTGAAAATCTTTTAATTTCTAGGGTTACTATTCCCAATTCACCATTATAGACCCATTAGAAAGATGATAATCTAGGAATGAACGCTTAATGAAGGAAGGGATGGTTGAGACTTACCTCTCAAGAATATTCTTGGCCTAGCTTTAGAATTTCGTCGTAGGTACTCCTTGGGAACTGTTTTGGAGTTTTATGAATAAAAAATTCAGAACTAAGTATTTAAAATTGGGGATTTTTCCCCTATCGACAGCTGCGACGGCCAATCCGTCGCTGCAGTGGTCTCGCTATAGCGGGCAAGTGCCCACTGTAGTACACCAACTCAAAAACTCTACTCATTTGTGGCGGGCATGGTTACTTGCCAGAGCAATTGCTACGATAGTCCGATGCCCGCCATCGTGCGGACTGGCTACAAAAACTCGGCCGACCACGGTGAGGGTCCGTCGCTACGGCCCTCGCCGCGACGAATCCGTCCGTTGCAGCGGTACCACTGAACCATTGAGCTCGCTAATTTTACAGTTTTTCACTCTACCACATAACACTTCATCCGAGGCCTCACAAATATAAACAAAACATGCACATTAATGCAAAAACACCTTATGGACTCACATGTGGCCTCGGCATTCCCAACGGAGGTTTAATTTCCTACGTCACACCCCAATGGACTGAACACAACCAAACAATAATTACAACAAGCCAAGTTTTTAGTTCGTAGACTTCTACATTTTGAGTTTCTATTATTTCGTTCTACCCTTGGAAAGGTTTTATTTAGTAAGGTGATCCTAGATTTTCCATAACGATCAGGAGGGTTATTACACAAATGGTGCCGGGAGGGTCACCTACAAAGAATCAAATGGTGCCCATAAGGTCACCCATAACAAATCAGATGGTGCTAAGAGGGTCATCTATTTTAAAGAGTCATCCGAGAGAGTTACCACGACAAAACCATGCAAGGGTGGTAAAACAATTACACAAGACCATGATGGTCATTCAATTCAAATGGTGCCAAGAAGATCAACGCGCAAAATTAAACCAGGAAGGTACAGTTATGAAGCCACACAAGGGTGGTGAAAGCAAAAACAAGGATCAAGAGGTTAGCCACAATGTTACCCAGCAGATGGAAGTAGGTTCGTAGCGCAGAAGACGGTGATCAGAAACCAGGCTGAGCATGCGGAGCAAACGTGAAACTTTTTCTTACATAGCCGATTGAGATAGGGTGCCAATGAGAGTCAAGCTCTCCAGCCAAGAATTGAAAGATCGCTCCAACCCATGCTTAGCAGCATAAAATTGTTTTGTTTTAAATTTTCACTCTATTTCGCTTTCTTTTTCAAAAAATCTCGCAACGGGTCAAGCACACATCGGAGAGTGCAAAGGCATTCCCGCATACGGGAAACCCTTTTCTACTATTTTAGTTGAAGTACAAGTGACCTGATTCCCAAAACTGGGGAAATATAGGCAGACTCAATACCAGAGAGTCGGTCATATTCCAATAGTTCATTCTGGGACTTCCAAGCTTTGACACTGGAAGATTCAGGATTTGTTTTGAAATCTGCATTAGAAGTCTAGTTAAGCCAACTACAAGTGGCCACATTCTCATAAAGCCTGAGATATGTATGAAATCCAGAGACCAGGTCCGGCCATAAGATTAAAAATAGTACAAAAAGAGAGAAGTACTTTGAATTGGTAGGTAAAAAATTAGGTTTGTCAAATTTCAATAATCAGGGATGGACTTGCTATCCTTGAACTCTGCCTCGGTTAGGTGCTTCACCATAGGCTATGATTTGGTTGTTTGATCATCTGTGAGTTGAGTGGATATTTTATGTCTGTCTGTTTATCTTGATTACTTTTGTGCTTATATGCGTGAACTAATCTTAGTCAGCCTATGATGCTTAACAGTACGTGTGTGTACTGATACTACCTTGCTGCACCTTTTCTGAGTGCATATTATGATGTAAGACCTTCTTCCAGTCCTGGGTTTTTGCATTCATTCCAGGTTAGAATGGTTCGATTAGAGCCAGGTGGGCTATGTTTTTAATTCCAGGACTTATGGGTTTCAGTTAGGAATTGAAGTATGACAAGTTTACCGAGTTTATCGGGCTGAAACCTAATTTTTACCTCATAAGACACGTATTTTAATTTTTAAAATTTCCAAGTCCAAAACGGAGTAAGGATATACTCTTAAAAATTATAATTTCAAAAATCACAGAAAATTGCAAAAATTGACATTTAATTATTATTTCATAAAAAATTGACAATTACAAGAAAATTGTGAGTTATTTACTTTTACAAATATGATTTGAAAAGAAGATATGTATCCTGCTCCGTCTAACTCGATAAAATTGTTACTTAAGATGACGTATGAATTACGGCTCATTTTGGCCACATTTTCATGTTTTTAAATATTATTCGGGACTATGTCAATATTGGGCTCATTTTAAAGCTTGCATTTAATAGGGTTTAATTTTATTTACCTAAATAATTAAATATTTACTTTTTTAATTTTTAAAATTTTAAT
>NC_081349.1:49097081-49105946 GCF_029784015.1 Lycium ferocissimum | reverse complement strand
CTTGAGTATTGGTATGGCATGCAAGACATGTGGTAGGAGGTGTAGATCTCGATTGGTTGGTTCGATGGGTTCGAGGCTCGACACAGGGGCATGGATCTATTGGAGAGTCCGCCAGTAGAGTGAGGATTATTCGAGAGCTACATCGTGGCGGCTCAGGCCAGACGAGAAGATGTATGCGGATCGAAAGGTTCGGGATTTGAAGTTTGCTATTGGTGATCATGTTCTATTGAAGGTTTCACTAATGAAGGGTGTTATGAGGTTTGGTAAGAGGGGCAAGTTGAGCCCTAGATATATTGGCCCGTTTGAGATCGTGGATTGTATAGGTGATATGAGTTAGCATTACCTCCAAGCTTGGCGGGAGTTCACCCAATTTTCCATGTGTTTGATCTTTGAAGAGATAGCATGCCGACGGTACCTACATTATCTGTTGGCATTCTATATTGCTTGATGAGAATTTGACTTATGAGGAGGAGCCTATCGCGATCTTAGATAGGCAGGTTCGAAAGTTGAGATCCAATGAGATTGCTTCTGTGAAAGTGCAATAGAAGCACCGTCCTGTGGAAGAGGCTACTTAGGAGACTGAGTCTGATATGCGTAGCCGATATCCCCAGTTGTTCACTGATTCAGGTATTTTTCTACTTTCCTTCGTTTCTTTGCTCGAAAACGAGCAACGGTTCAATTAGTATATGATGTAACGATTTGTTTGGTCGTTATAGTTCTTTTGGCACTTTTGCCTCCTCCTGAGAATTGATTAGCTTCCTTTTTATCCGAAGGGAACGCTCACACGCTTCCCAAGGTGTCTAGACTGGTTCGGGTAACTTTGATGAAAATATAGGCTTAAAAGTGAAAGTTGTTGACTCGAAGTTGACTTTTGGGCAAACGAACCTTTTTTGGAATTCTGTCAATTTCGAGATGTCCGAATAGTCGTTTAGAACTTTTGCGTGCGTTTGATTCATTTCCCAATGCATTCGGATGCATTTCAGGACATTGGACATGAAATGGGAATTAAGGCATCAGCGGTTGACTCGGTCAACGAGACCTCCATTGGGAATTTCGAGGCCACAGGCGCGTTCATAGCACGTTTTTATGTGGGACTAGGTATCTGGTATGTGAGCAGATGGCCTCAGGAGTTAGTCAAAAAATCGAATCGAAGGAAAATATTGGTCAAGTTTCGGTGTACGGTGCCGCCCGCGGCCACTAAGCCTCCTTGCAATGACACAAGGCCGGGGCGGTAGCCTTGTCATTGAAGTAGTCCCAGCCATTTTGGCTTGACCACTTAAGCGGTCAGGTGGCCGTTGGGGCGGTCCAGTTACCACTACAGCGGTGACAGGCAGTGATTGTTCATTTAATGAGTCTTAAATGAGTCTTAGACCCTCATTATTTCATAACCCGATATTGGGGCTTGTAAAGCTGTTCTTGGAGACAAATTAAAGGAAATTTTGGAGGTAAAACCTTGTCTAATCCTTTACTTCTCTTTAATCACAATCATCTTAGACTTTCCCCTTCCCTTTTTTTTTTGAATGAAAACCACCAAACCAAGTTTGGCAGTGTTTTATTAAAATAGAAGGTTTTTACGTACAAGAAAGGAAAGAAGAAAAACAAATAAACAAAGATCCTAAAAACAAAAGAAATGTAAACTACATCCAAAGACTATATAAGCTTGTCTACAACGGATCCTTCCGCCTTGACTCGACACCATCTCAAACACCTACAGCTCTGCGGATGCTATGGTTCAAAGTCAAGCGATATTCGTGCTTCCGGAATGGAGTGAATTCTTCCATTTTTTCTTCGGATGCAGCTGCTATCTCTTTGACTTTATGTTGCATTTTATTTGCCATTGTCTCTAGTTTCCTGAATGAACAAATCTTTAGAAGCATTACAAAAGAATGAGAATCATGCAAATACCACTCGTGTAATCCTGCCAAAGACACTTTCATACAAGTACATGCTGCTACTCATGACATGTTGAAATGTAGCCTTGTTGCTGCTATTGTTCTCCAAAGTTGCTATTAATCTCTAGGGATGTGATGGTCCTTAGCTTTCCTGACTCTCATGTATGGTATATGTGACTTCTCTGTATTGAGAATTTGCCTTTCTTTCACAGGAAGTGAAGTGAAACTATGGAAATGGTGATCATCGGCAAATCAAAAGCATAGTTAGTTAAAAAATCAGCCAGGCCATTTCCTTCTCTCAGAACATACTCCACCCTCACTTCCTTATCCCTCCTCAGTCTTGAAATATCATTTATGATCATTGATATACTTCATGGAGACCTCCCTTTGTCCGATTAAGATCATTTTCATAGTCATGGAATCGTTTCCATCATACTCTGGTAACAAACTCGTGTGTAACACAATACTTAAGACCACTCATGTAGTGCCATAATTGCTTCGCCACCAAATTTGAGCCATGCGATATTCTTCTTCTTTGTTGCAAACCGGAAATCCCTCGCTGCATTTCTAATACAAAAGGCCACGGAAGCTTGGTCCAGATTTCCCCTAGAAGCTCCGAATTACATTTCAACCACCCCGGCATAGGAAATTCACATTTCACTATCTTGCTCACAATTCTTGGCCTGTATGCTTCAAAAAACATGTAGGATTTGAGATATGCATCTTGGTAAGCTATGCTGCCATGGAAACCTCAGTATACACATTTGATATATGATCATGTTGATCTCATAAATCACTTTACTCAAGGACATCTTTTCCTCAATGTAGAGCATTTGTCCTCCACTTCCACTCTGCCACATGGTGACCATTGGAATAGCTTTAAATATAGCTGCGAACTTTGAGGGCAATGCGTTCCTACGGACACAGAACATCGTCGACTTGTTGAAACTGTGTTGTGATGCCCACAACAGTTTTAATATATGTCTAAACTTTTGTAGCAACATTTCTTGTAACAAACAAGTGATCCACAGTTTCATATTGCCTATGATCACAGCAATAACATCTTGCCTCAGTATCTATCCCGGACCTTCTTACTACCTCTCCAGGCGGTATTTTAAACTTCCTGACCTCCGAGAAGAAGAAAGGATATCTTAAAAGGTACAGATATCCACGTATTTCTTAAAGATATCCGACTTGACCGCTTTTCTGCTCGGAAGTTCTACGGTACCCTACGTGAATTTGCCTAAAGCTATCATCATCCATCTTGGCCTATCCCACTCTTCTTTTGGTTTATGAAAGTGAAATTCCTCTAATATATGATCCACTATAGCCATAGGGAATAATTGTTGCATTCTTCCTATGTTCCAACCATCCTTCACCATAAGTTCTTTTACATTTTGAACACCCTCATCTATCATAAAATCATCAGGAATAATGTGATATAGAGCCCCTAGATTTGTCCAGTTGTCAAACCATATATTTGCAGTTCCACTCCTTAGTTCCCACCATATTTCATGTTCTGTATTATCTATAGCCTCTATCATTGTCTTCCATACTTGAGAACCTCCTTCAATTGCACGTTACGAGAATACGTGCCTTTTTGCAGTATTTGATCCACATGTAGTTTGCCCATAGAGTATTTGTTGTCCTGAATTTCCACCAAAGTTTTGCACATAAGGCTTTAGATACATCAAACAAAGATCTAAAGCCCACTCCTCCTTCCTCTTTTGGCATACACAAGTTCAACCATGATGACCAGTGTCTTCTTCTGCCTTCCTCACTATTATTCCAGAAGAATCTTGCAAATATTTTGTGCAGATCATTGCTAACACATTTTGGAGGTTTGATAGCTGACAACAGATGTATAGGCATGCTCATTAGAACATTAGTGATCAAAACAGCTTTTCCTCTAATTGATAGCAATCTTCCTTTCCAAGTCTGCCGCCTATTCTTGACTTTCTTGATCAGATCATTATAATCAGCTTTCTTCTTCCTTGAATGTGTGATAGGACAACCCAAATATGTAAAAGGAAAAGTGCCTCTTGTAAAACCAGTAATGTTCTCCACTCGTTGTATCAACACATTAGACACTTTCTTTTGTATACATAGAAGGAACTCTTTGCCTTTGTTGATAAGTTATTTTGATACTTTCTCATAGTCATGTAATACCTCCATGATCAGCTCCAAAGACCTAGAATCAGCAGATGAATAATTATTGTGTCATCTGCACATGCCAGATGATTCAGACTTGCACTCCATTTGGGCATTCCATAGCTTCTAAACTCATTGTTCTCAAATAAAGAGTTCAAAGCTCTAGATAAAACTTCAGTAGATAAGATGAACAAAGCAGGAGAGAGTGGATCTCCTTGTTTTACACCCCTGGTGGAGTGGAAAAAAACCAGAAGCTTGGCCATTAAGGAGTATGGAATACCAGTTATTTTCTATCAACCTCTAAACCATATCTATGAACATTTCTACAAATCCCATCTTCCTTAAAACTCTGATCAAGTAACTCCATGATACTCTATCATATGCTTTGGCCATGTCAAGCTTAAGCACTACATTAGCTGGTTTTCCCCTTAGTCTAATGGCAGTCACAACTTTTTGAGTTAGTAGGACATTTTCAATGATACATCTACCCTTAACAAAACCAGACTGGTTAGGAGATATCAGAGAAGGTAAAAGGCCTTCCAGCTTATCCTAAACCACTCTAGAGATAACTTTGTTGATGAAGTTCTCGAGGCTGATTGGTCATAAATATCGATTAAAAAGTTTCAATGTTATTCTTCTTTGGTAATAGTACCAGGTTGGTATGTGTTATTGACTTAGGAAAATACGCCGCCCAAAAAAAGCTTTCATACCATTGTATACATCAGCACCTACAATGTCCCAAAACACCTGATAAAATATTCCAATCATACCATCTGGACCACCAACACTATCTGCAGATAATTCAAACACAACCTTCTTCACCTCCTACAAAGTTGGCATGCTTACCATTTGATTGTTAGTATCCTGATCAACCATACTAGGAACATGTTGTAACAAATCAAAGTCTAATGCAACCTCTTGAGAGAACTGCTGCTGATAAAATCTACAAGCTTTTTCTGCCAAAAGTGAATCCCCTTCTATCTATATCCCTTGCTGATTCTGAATTCTTTTGATCTGCAATCTCTTTCTCCTACCATTTAAAATACTATGAAAATACCTTGTATTCCTGTCTCCTTCAGCAAAACTTGTCATATGTGACTTTTTTCTCCAAAATTCTTCCTCATAGTGAACATACTTCGTCAATTACGCAGCTTGTGCTTACGTAGCACCTTCCTGTTCATAGGAGAAGGATCCTCTTCAAATAATTGTTCTTTAAATTCTCACCACCTCTTCCCTTACTATTAACTGCTTGAAAATATCACCAAAAGTTTCCTTACTCCATGCAGATAATGTAGTTTTCACATTCTTCAACTTTAACTTAAAGCTGATAAACTCATCACCTTCAAAATCTGTGCTCCATGCCTGATTAACCACCTCTAAGAATGATTCATGTTCTATCAAGAATTTCAGAAATCTGAAAGGTTTCCTTATGTGAAGTGAGATTTCACCACAAGTAAGTAATAAAGGGGCATGGTCTGAGCCAGTTCTGGATAAATGTTCCACTTCTATATGTGCAAACCAATCCTGTAGTTTGGAGTTTGCAATCATTCTATCCAATCTTTTGAAAATGTAGTCACTACCTGCCCTCCCATTCCACCAAGTAAACAGACTCCTCTTATAACTGATGTCAAACAGCTCACATGAGTTAATGCAAAATGCAAAATCTTCATATTCATTTGGAAAAATAGGTAAACCACCAATCTTCTCATCTTCATTCATAATGACATTGAAGTCACCCCCTACCAACTAAGGCAAGTCCATGTGATCAGCCAAACTATATAGACTATCCCATAAACTGATTCTTTCCTGATGATCACACTCTGCATATACCATTGTTACCATCAGTGACTTATTCCACTCTTGGAACAACAACTTTACAATTATTTATTGTTCTAGATCCTGCATGATCTCCACATCCACATTATCATTCACAAAGAACCATATTTTACCATTGCAGTTGTAGTGTGCATATCTCATGCCTAGCCTCCTTCTAAATCTCTGAATACGCCTAGAATGTTGAAAAGGCTACATTAAAGCTATAATGGAAAATTTATGATGTACGTAAGATTTGGACTACGTGAAAAGCTTGCTTTGTGTGTTCACGCACCGATATTCCAAAAGAGTTTTTTCATCATTGTCACGACCCGACTAGGGGCCATGACGGGTACCCGGAGCTGAGTATCGAGCACCACTCATTATACTAATCCTCATACCCAACCTGAACATACACAATCTCCAAGGCAACACATACATATATATAAGCCCTCACGACCGATATACAAATATATAAAAATGATATATATATATATATATATATATATATACCGATGCATCCATGAGACTACTACCTACGCATACGTATCTACGAGCCTCTACTGGAGTACTGAGACATAAGGATGGGACAGGATCCCGTCATGCTCAAATATATATACACAAAAGAATGTATCAACAAATGACACCTCGGAATAGTGGAGTGCTCTGTGAATCTGGCCGAATAGCTTCTAAGGATCCGGGGCCGCCTCCTTGTCTACGTGGGCATGAACACAACGTCCAAAGAAAGGACGTCGCACGAATAATGTCGAGTATGTAAGGCATGTACAATAATAACATGTTGAAGAGATAAGAGAACATTAAGTAAGGAAACAACCTACAACTGAATGTCACTTAAGATAGAATTATGCATGCTAACTTACATCATAAACAACATCATATCGAGTATGCATATATAAGCTGCCCGACCATATAGGTATGGTGTGATCATCATTAGCCCACGTCTAGGCCTCCCGCGTCCGGGGTAACCATCTCATGCCGCCTTTTAGTGGTGTCGCCCATGCCATCTGTGAGATGGTGTATATACGCCCGCCTCGGCGGTGTACGCCGCCATGTAGGCGTGGTGTAATCTAATCATCATATAATTATCATAAAGCATGCATTAGAACTCAAGTACAAACTATAACTCTATCGGGGTGACGTAAGGTCGAGGACCCCCGATTCCATTATGGAGTAGTCATGATCATCATGCCTTACCTTGAAGGAACTAGCATTAGAAGGTGAGTCTAACAACAATGAATAACATCAAGGAATCATATAAGTATCATTAGCTTCATCGGAATATCATGTCATGAGCCTTAGGGTCTCTAGACTTAGACTCATAATCATTATTATCATATTCACAATGCATCTCTTATCTTTATTTCATGAGAAGCTCTTAATAATCATAGACTCATAGTTTTCGGAATATAAGAGAGTTATGGAGAGATAAAGGAAGTCATGTTGTAGGAATCATGCCTTAGAGAAGAAGGGACTAGCCTTACATACTTTTACATCTCTCTAACTTTATCAATTAAACGCTTCCCTCCAATGTTCACGATTCTGCATTCAAGAGAATTCGTACTAAGATTAGATAATCGGAAACCTACTTGAAGCTAAGCTGCTAATGAAAATTGTACAACACTTCCTTTGTTTCTACAACTTTCTCCATATAATACAACAACTCCAAAACATCAACAACAACATCCACAATATCGTGATCAATAAACTTTGTCAAGTTCGACATTATCCAATTCCCACAATTCCTTACCAAAGTGATTCATGACCGTAGCTATGGCATAACACCGTACTCGTTCTCATATAATACTTCTTTAACATCATTTGTATCATTTACAACAAGATTTCACTCATAACATCTCAAGAATCATGATTTATGTCAAACTACTCTTCAAGAATGCCACTATTCCCATATTTGTAACCCATTTTCTACCTTCTTCTATATTTCAAGTCTTTCAAGCATTCAATACTCTTAATAGCATGAAATGAACATAAAACTCACCTTTGATTATGAAGGAATGGGTTTTGGATGGAAATGCTTCACTTGGAGAAAACCCTAGCTTCACTTCCAAAGAAGTTTCTAGCTTCCATCAACCCTAGTTAGCATTCTTGCACTTGATTCTACTAGTTTTTGGTATTTGATCTTTGATTTCCCTTGAATTCATGTAAATGAAGTGTGTGGAATATTCTAGAGGTTTTGAGAGAAGTAGAGGAAATTAGAAATGAGAAATAAGATCTTGGAGTCATCTTTTTATAAAAATTATAACTGCCCGACGGGAGTTATACAGAACCTTATACGGTCCGTATAAGTGACCGTATGACTCCATCAGTGATACCCCTTCACTGTAACGGTTATACGGACTGTATAAATGGTTATACGAACCTTATACGTGTCACGCCCGATCTTGATCGGGGTGTGATGGGCACCGATTCCCGTAACCGGAGCCGAGCGAGCACGGCCGTCCCTTACTACGTACTTAAAATTTTTTTGAACCTCTAAGTCAAGTATATACAATAAGATTACTAAAACATTCTTTTATTGCTTTTAAATCAAGTAAAACATGTTCAGATAAACTTGTATTACAACACAAACCGACTCCCAAACCCACGACTCTGTCGCAAAGTCTCTAACCGTAATCGGAATCTGGCACGTATACTCCGACTCGGCTTCACTCCGGAGCCAAATGGAGCTTGCCATCTTGCTGGAACATCTTTTACATTAACTTCGATCCGTCTAGGTGTACCGCGGCATGAACGCAGCCCCCGAAGAAGAGGGGTCGGCACGAGTAATGTACCGAGTATGCAAGACATGAATAATAATAATACGAACAAGAACGTAAGTATGAACATCAATACCATGGGATTCTAGAGTACGTGATGAGATAAGAGAATAGCACGTACCTATAAGCGCCCGGGGGCAATCTGCACTTTCTTAGCTTTCCTTACTCTTATATATACATTTATACATAAAAATAAGAATATATTATATTAACGG
>NC_081349.1:49075115-49096981 GCF_029784015.1 Lycium ferocissimum | reverse complement strand
ATCACCGAAACTCATAATGGCCGTATCTGGTTCTAAAAGCCGTTTTGGAAATATCTTCTTCTCTAACTCTCACTTCGTGATAACCTGATCTTAGATAAATTTTGGAAAATCATTTGGCACCCTGTAATTGGTCAAATAAATCATCGATTCTTGGAAGCGGATATTTATTCTTTATCGTCACCTTGTTCAACTGCCTATAGTCAATGCACATCAGTAGGGAACCATCTTTTTTTCTCACAAATAGGACAGGTGGTCCCCACGGTGATGAAATGGGTCTAATAAATCCCTTATCAAGAAAATTTTTCAGTTGCCCCTTCAGCTCTTTCAACTCTACAGGAGCCATTTGGTAAGAGAAATAGAGATTGGTTTAGTATCCGGTAACACATCAATAGCAAAATAAATCTCTCTTTCCCAAGGAAGGCCTAGAAGATCATCTAGAAATACAACTAGAAATTCATTCACTACCGGGACGGATTGAAAAGTTTACGGCTTTGCTTCAGTGCCATGAACTCGAACTAGATGATAAATATAGCCTTTGGTGATCATCTTCCTCGCCTTGAGGTAGGAAATAAACCTACCTCTTGGGGACGCTGTATTACCTTTCCATTAAAGCACGGGTTCTCCCAGGAATTGGAATCAAACTATTTTCATTCTACAATCAAGATTAGCATAACAAGAGGCCAACCAATTCATGCCCATAATCACATCAAAATCTAACATTTCCAGCTCAACCAAATCGTCTTTAGTCTGACGAGCATATACCACAATCACATAATTTTTATACACTTGTCTGGCTATTCTTTGGATCACCAACTGGAGTAGATACCCCAACAGGTTTAATTGGCTCAGGTTTCACCCCAATGCGGCTAGCAATATAAGGAGTAATATAAGACAGCGTAGAACTCGAATCAATTAATGCATAAACATCATGAGAGAATATAGATAGTATACCTGTAACCATATTCGGGGAGAACTCAAGATCCTGACGTCCGGCTAAAGCATAGATATAGGGTTGGGTGCCACCTGAACTGGATGCTCTTCCTATGCCCCTACGGCCTGTTTCTGAGTACTGGGGAGTACGCCTATCGGGCGCACGGACGAGGAAGAACCAGCTGTTGATCCTGTGGTCTGAGCCCCAACTCTACCACCCACCGATGGACAATCACGCATCATATGCCCAACCTGACCACAGGCATAGCAAGCATCCGAATCTCAGCGACACTGACAGAAATGTAATTTACCACACTGTCTACATAGCAACACTGGGGTCTCCGCTGGCTAGGATCGTCTCCAAACTGAGGACCTAGGACTCTCGAACTCTGACCCAGACCAGAATAAATAGGGCGATCAAATCTCCTGCCCACAAATCGAGGAGGTGCACTGGTTACAGACTGGCCCGAATATCAGGAATACTGTTGCCGCGGACCGTCTCTATACTCACTACTAGCACCGGTAGATCTGGCCCTCTTGCTCTGTCCTCTATCAGTGTCACGCTCACCCCTCTGTGGCTATTACTGCTCTTCTAAATTCTTGGTGTGGGCTTGAATACGGGAAATGTCCATCCCCTCCTTCAATGAAGCTGTCAAGCAATCTTTGAACAAATGTGGCCCTAAGCTACTCACAAATCTATGTACTCTATCTCCCATGTCAGCTACCATAGTCGAAGCATATCTAGCTAATGAATTAAAGTGAAGGTTATACTCCCGGGCACTCATATTCCCTTGCTTAAGATTCAAGAATTTATCAGCTCTGACCCGACGGACCTCGGGTGGCAAATAATGACAAATGAAAGCTTTCACGAACTCTTGCCAAACCGGGGGAGGTGAATCCTCTCCTCTTGAAGAAATCCAATTATTGTACCAAAGGACCGCTACATCCCAGAGTCTATAAGATTCCAACTCCACAGATTCACTATCGGAGGCATGGATGATTCTCAACATCCTCAATATTTCATCTATAAAACCTTGCGTGTCTTCCTCCGGCTTCGACCCAAAAAATTCTGGAGGATTTAAACTCATGAAATCACGGGCCCTTGAACGAGTGGCTCTATCACCGGGACCTACACTTTGCCGTTGAGCCTGAGCGGAAACCAACTGAGTCCATAACTGAATAGCCTCGGTCATCTGTTAACCCGAAGCACTCGGTGGAGGAACTGGAGGCATAGGAGCCGGAGCTGAAGCCCCTCCTTGTTCTTCTAGAATAGGTGGAGTGTGAGAGGTATTGGATGGAGCCTCATTTTGGGATTCACCTTCTTCTACATTCATTGGCGGCTCCCTTTCCATCTGCCTTTCTGAGTAGCCTTGCCCTTCTCAGTGGCTGTGGCTATTTTCTTTACCGGCATCGCTGAAATCATAACGTACAGTTAGGGAGAAGGAAATCTTATAACATAGCTCTATCATATGATCTAATAAGAAGAAGAATGGTCATTTTTTCTAAATGCCAGCAGCCTCTTGTTTATAAGTATGGCACGCTTCACACCCATAAACTAGACTCTCTTTGGACACGACTTGTAGACACACCCTGGGATGGAATTGCTTTGATACCACTTCGGTCATGACCCGACTAGGGGCCATGACGGGTACCCAAAGCTGACTACCGAGCACCACTCATTATGCTAATCATCATACCCAACCTGAACATAGACAATCTCCAAGGCAACACGAATATATATATATATATATAAACCCTCACGGCTGCAAAATGATATACAAAAATATATATATACTGATGAATCCATGAGACAGTAACTACCTACGCATTCTATGAGCCTCTACTAGAGTACTGAGACATAAGGACGGGACAAGACCCCGTCGTGCCTAAATATATATACACAAAAGAATGTATTAACAAATGGCACATCCGGAATAGTGGAGTGCTCCTGTGAACCTACTGAATAGCTCCTAAGGATCTGGGCCGCCTGCCTGTCTACCTGTGGGCATGAACACAGCGTCCAAAAAGAAAGGACGTCAGTACGAACAATGTACTGAGTATATAAGGCATGTATAATAATAACATGTCGAAGAGATAAGAGAACATTAAGTAAAGAAACAACCTGCAACTGAATGTCACTTAAGACAGAATAATGCATGCTACAAAATAATGCATGCTAACTTACATCATAAACAACATCATATCGAGTATGCATATATAAGCTGCCCGACCGTATAAGTACGGTGTGATCATCATTAGTCCACGTCCAGGCCTCCCGCGTCCAGGCTAACTATCTCATGCCGCCCACCAGTGGTGTCTGCCCATACCATCTTGACATAGTGTATATGCCGCCCGCCTTAGCGGTGTCTGCCCGGCCATGTAGACGCAGTGTAATCTAATCGTTATATACTTATCATAAAGCATGCTTTAGAAGTCAAGTACAAACTATAACTCTATCGGGGTGACGTAAGGTCGAGGGCCCCCGATTCCATTATGGAGTAGTCATGATTATCATGCCTCACCTTGAAGGAACTAGCATTATAAGGTTAGTCTAGCAACAATGAATAAGATCAAGGAATCATATAAGGATCATTAGCTTCATCGGAATATCATATCAGGAGTTTTAGGGTCTTTAGACTTAGACTCATCACATTATTATCATATTCATAATGCATCTCTTAACTTTATTTCATGAGAAGCTCTTAATAATCATAGACTCATAGTTTCCGGAATATAAGAGAGTCATGGAGAGATAAAGGAAGTCATGTTGTAGGAATCATACCTTAGAGAAGCAGGGACTAGCCTTATACACCTTTACGTCTCTCAAAATTTATCAATTAAACGCATACCTCCGATGTTCACGATTCTACATTCAAGAGAATTCGTACTAAGATTAGATAATCGAAAATATACTTGAAGCTAAGCTAAGGCGATTTAAGGCTAACGAAAATTGGACAACACTTCCTTTGTTTCTAAAACTTTCTCCATATAATACAACAACTCCCAAACATCAACAACAACATCAACAATATCGTGATCAATAAACTTTATCAAGTTCGATATTATCCAATTCCCACAATTCCATACCAAAGTGATTCATGACCATAGCTATGGCATAACACCGTAATCATTCTCATATAATACTTCTTTAACATCATTTTTATCATTTACAACAAGATTTCACTCATAACATCTCAAGAATCATGATTCATGTCAAACTGCTATTCAAGAATACCACTATTCCCATATTTGTAACCCATTTTCTGCCTTCTTCCATAATCCAAGTCTTTCAACCATTCAATACTCTTAATGACATGAAATAAACATAAAACTCACCTTTGATTGTGAAGGTATGGGTTTTGATGGAAATGCTTCGTTGGAGAAAAACCTAGCTTTACTTCCAAAGAAGTTTCTAGCTTCCATTAACCCTAGTTAGCATTCTTCCACTTGATTCTACTAATTTTTGGTATTTGATCTTTGATTTCCCTTGAATTCATGTAAATGAAGTGTGTGGAATATTCTAGAGGTTTTGAGAGAAGTAGAGGAAATAAGAAATGAGAAATAAGACCTTGGAGTCATCTTATTATAAAAATTAAAACTAGCCGACGAGAGTTTTATGGACCCTTATACGGCCCGTATAATATTATACAGTTCGTATAATATTATACGGTCCGTATAAGTGACCGTATGACTCCATCAGTGATGCCCCTTCACTGTAACGGTTATACGGACCATTATACAGACCGTATAAATGGTCGTATAATCCACCTTCTATCCGAACTTGTTCTCGTCGTTTCGTTTGATCTCCAATCCTTATGGAACCTTCTTAGCACTTGTTTAACACTTCATTAACAACCTAAGGAGCATCATAACTCTTCCTCAAGACATTATTAAGTCAACATTAGTTCGGTACTTTGCAAAACCCTTTTGAAACATGACTTATATCTTTCCTTCCTTAACGAACTTTCTTCTCTTGCCTCAATTGTCTTTGGAATCTTAATTAGAATCGTCAAGTAACCTTTCTTACTTTTAGGGACATTGCATACATCTCACCCTGCGTCAGTCTATCTACCACATGACAACATGAAATATTATTGAGGTGTAATAATCATCATTTAAAAATTGGCTTACAACCTCTCTTTGGTACTACTCTTATAGGAATAGTATCTGTAATTACATGTTTCTTTCCCTTCTTTGTGCCTTTCTATCTAGATCTTGGAGAGATGCCGCCTTCTTTACCACATTACTAAGAACCGCTCCTTTGAAGCCTCTTCTTCACTTTCTTTGAATTTATTTTTGCCCTCATCTTGTTCCACCTCAGCTCCCACATTAATATTATGAGAGATCACATCATGCAATTCTTTTAAAGGAGATTGTTTTCTTTGGTTGACCAGTTGCTGCACATTGTCCTTTTCCACTTGTATGACTGCCAACTCCTTCAACGCCTCTCTCTCAGGAGGAAATGAACCAATGCCATTATCATTAATTGATATGCTCAAATTTCTATCATTCATATTATTATCAGAAGACAAATCAACTTCCTGGACTTGACCCTGAGACAAAGGTGGAATACTTAATATCTGATCTTTTTGACTATCTGCAACCACCAACTCCCCCCTGGCATTTGCAAACCTGTCAGCACCCTCAGTCTGCATTTCTTCCTCACATGAGTCTAAATCCTGTAAATTATCAATGTTGTTCCTAGCCGTAAATTATCAATGTTGTTCCTAGCCCCATATTCTTATGTGTATCATCACCATCTTGAACCTTTTCTTCAACCAGAATATGTTCTAATTCTGAGGCATGTCCATCCTTAGAAAAAATATGGCCTGTAGATTTCTCACATGCATTTTCTTTTATAAGGTCCTGATACCTTTCAACTATGTCCTCTAAATCTTTGTCAGCATCATCTACCTCAACAACAATGACACCCTCATCAACCCTTTCTCCCACACTTTTATCCCGATCTTTTGTTGCCTGAATTGATTGTTCAGCATTTGGATCCATTTTTCTTTCTGTATCTTTGATGTTATCTTCTCCATCATTGACTGCCACACAAGGTTCCAAACTCTGATCATGCTCCTCCATTCCTTTCTTATCAAATGGTTGAGTAGCTTCTTCCTTGCCATTTTCTACCTCATTGATTAACACATAAGTGTCATCTGTACCCTTATCCTCTACATTATTGTTGACTTCTTCTTCTATGATTTTCTCTAGCACATCAAAATTGTTATGTGTTGAAACTCCACTTTCAGGTGCAAGAACACTCTTGTTCCTAGCATCAATGACATCCTTACTTATCTTTTTCCTTTGTCATCGATTCCAGGATAAGTAACCACTTTCCCACTTGATAGAACCTTAGGTACATATGTCTGCACAGGGTATCTCCATTCATGATGTCTCCTCTTTCTTCCTAGTGTAGAGGTTGTAGCCATATTTGACACATCCTCCTTCTCATGCTCTTTCTCCTCTACCTTTGCATCCTTTTTTGTGTCTGCCACCAATTCAGGATGCAATACACGACAGTCCTCATTTGCATGGCCTTGCAATATGCATTCTGTGCAATACTTTGGTAGATGATCATACTGAATTCTCACTTTTTCCACCCTAATGTCCTTAGTTTTTTTATCTTCAATTTCCATCATAACAAACTTAGGAAGATTAGATAACAAATCTAGTTGAACCTAAACCCTTGCGCAGTTAGGTCTAGTTTTGTTTATGGTGGCCATGTCAAGTAATAAGGGTTTTCCAGCTGCAGATGCCAAAGTAAACAATGATTCTTTGACAAAATACGTGGGAAGCAGGTTCGGAAAAGAGATCCAAGCCATGGCTATTGACGTTTCTTCCTCAACCTTAAAATTAGAGATAAATTAAGGGCCTCATTTGATATGTAAAACTATCCTTGGATTTTAGCCAAAAAGCACCCTTTAAGACATAGTAATGAAATCCTCCATTAGAGAGCATCTAATCAATAAGTGTCTATCTCTTACGACACCAATGTCACACTTTTCCTTTCACACCGCACTGTTGAGGAATAATAGTTCTTAATTCTTCTGACTTCGTCCATCCATAAGAAAACTTACCAACAATGGCATGTTGTAAGTTTTCAATCTGCTCCATTTTAGACACTTCAGAAGTTGTCCAATGCACCACAGGGATACTATCAACATATCTTACCTGCTTCATTGGTATTGGATCACAGAATGAATTGGACGTGGGAATTGTTCCATGCACAAGTGTTGAGAAGAAGAAGTGGACGGGAGAGTTAGTTAAATATCGTGGGATTGCGGGTGAGTGAGTGGTGGGTAGTGTATAGTGTTGGTTGTTGGTGGAGGCTGACCAACCACCGGTGATGGCTAGCCAGCGACCAAGGTGGCCATAGGTAAAGTAAGGCTTGTTAATTAGGGTTGCATGGGAACGTAGGAGAGAGAAGAGAGCTTTTTTTCTCTGTTTTACTGAACTTACCCTTAGAAATGGAATTTGAAGGAGGGTTTTGGGAGATTTTTATCTAAGATTATACTTGATAAATTGATGATGTTAATAGTAAAATGTGATGAATCTAAACTTAGTATACCCATATCTTCCACTTTTAACGTTGAATTTTGGTTTTGGAGAATTAGGGTTCATAGCTAATTTAGGTGTTTTTACTAGAAATCAGATTTGGGGATGATTCCTGAGCTAAATCAATAATTAATGATTGGGTTATGATTACCTAGGATTCAATTTGGTACTTTACCCGCGAATTTCTCATTTTGCCCCTGTGGGACCGCTTCTCTAATTTCTAGAGTTAAAATGGACCTAATTGATGTTAGCAATATTAGTATCATTCTCCATGATTTCTAATTTAGAATTCGATTATGCTTAGACTACTTTAGTTCTGAGCTTTAGAGGAAGGGCAAGGCGATAGAGTGACTTGTTGGTGTTGCGGTTCGGCAGTCCAGGTAGGTTATGGTTTACCTTTGGTAAGACTTCGTATAGCGAATTACATATTGAGATTATAATGTCGGAGACAACATGTGAACCTTCGGGTGTGGAGTTGGGATGGATATTTCCTTAGGTTGGGCCCTGATGTGTGTTGGGACTAGCCACCCCGTTATGCATGTCGATTGGTCAATTGTGTTGGCTTGATGCCATGTGTAGTTGGTAGATATAGAATTCTGCTCGTTATCCTGATTTGAAATAGGATTGACATACCCATTTTTGCTACTTGTACTTGATATATTATTGGCTTACCCATTGTTGGTACTTGAGTTTTTGATATATGTTGGCATACCCACTGTTGGTATTGTGATGTGATATGTTGTTGGCATAACTGTTGTGGTATTAGTGATATTGAATTCGACTATTGGTGATTGACATATGCATTGCACGCATTCTCTCATATTTATCATGTATGGTTGATATCCCGTGATGATCTAGTATCGTTGATTGAGTGAAATTGATATTTGATAAACTCTTTTACTTAAGTGATTGTGAAAAAGTCCGATGTCCGAAGATCCATTCCGGAATCTTTGTTTATATGAAATTGACACTTGATAAACTCTTTTACTTGAGTGATTATGAGGAGGTCGATGTCTGAGGTTTAATTCCAAAATCGTTGATTTGTGAAACTGATATTTGACAACTCTTTTGAGTGATTGTGAGGAGGCCGATGTCCGATGGTTATAATTGGGCATCGTTGTTGCATGGACGATTTTGATGTTATTCCGGAGTCGTTGTTAGTGCATGGGTTTCGCGGGTTCCCCAGGGTGGTGCCGGTGAGACTCCCCTTGTGAGCAATTAGCCAGGGTCCCGTCTATCTGTTTGGCAAAGATCCGAGACGGGTGGCACTTAGAATTAGCGAGTCACGCTGGGTTGTGCTATCGAGATGTCGATATTTCTGTCCAGAGTGCATATGTACACCTCATTTGCATAGCATGGCATGGTATCACATTCATACCATTATTGCACTACATTGCATTATGACTTGAGTGAGATGTCGTGATGATTGTATTGTGACGATTGTGTTGTTGATGATTGGAATGTGATGATTCTATTGTGGTGATTGTTTCAGGATTAGATATACTCAGACTTATTATATTGAGGTTAGAGACTTACATAGGTGTTGACGGATACTTGATTACGATTATAGTGTTTTATGCGTGATTGGTTTACTTGTTTATCTGTGTTATTTTTTGAATTGTGTTAACTATGCTTAGTTGGCCTATGATGCCTACTAATACTATTGTTTGTAATGACGTGCACTTGCTGCATTCTTTTATGAATGCAGAGTATCAGGTCGGATCTACTTCTCTGTCTCGTGGCTGATCGATTCCTCAGCTTCTACTTGAGTTTTCCAGGGTGAGCATGGTATCTGCTGACCTCGAAGACTCTTCTATTTCTTATGTATTACTTTTCACTCACGACATGATTTGAGACATTTTATGTATTATTACTCAGACCTTAGTATTCGGATTAGATGCTCTTGTATGACCAGACCTGATACTAGGGCGGATTCATTTACTTCCACACTTATCTATATTATATCATATTGTGAGACTTACATCATTTTACTTCTTTCGCTATTATTTTATTGACTGTGAATGTTGAGTTAAGGGTTCGCCTACCGAGGTGGGAAGGGTGGGTGCCCGCATGACCTAGACTAAGAAGGGTCGTGACATATTTTCTTTTAATTGATATTGAGATTTATTATTAATTATGGTGTTCTTCTGCATTTATAGTTTGTATTTTGGGTAAGGGAATGGTTCGGCTACCAAGGTAGGAAATGGTAAGATGATAAGTGCCCACACGACTACGCAATTTTGGGTTGTGACACCAATTGCTACATTAACCTAAGAATAGGTCAATTTCATCATCAAGTTAAAAACCCCCAATTTGCGTATAACCCTAACTTTCAATCTTTCTATTTTTCCCTATTGGTTACTAATTCGTGATATTCCATGCTTGGATTAGACAAATCCATCAACAAATCTCTTTTTGAAAGACTAAAACTCAAATAATGAAATAAACATCAAAACCCATCTTTCTTCTTAATTTTACGTAGATTGTCTATCATGGATTCATGCTTAAGAAAAGTAAATGAATGAAATCTAGGTTAGCGAACTTACCCTGAAGAGAAATCTGCTTGAAATATCTTCAATTCGCCTCAATGAATCTTAGAAACAATAAAATGTAGGGATAGGAAATGAAGGGTTTTAACTAGGCATTAAATAGGATTCTAGCCCACGTCGTTCGCTGTAGCGGTCGTGTGTCTCTTTGCAGCGGAATCGCACCTGAGACTCGACTCCAGCCACCGCGAGTCCGCTTCAGTGGATCCCTGTCCGCTGTATCGCTTTACTATGATTCCATATAATCTCGCCATAGCAGACCAGGCCTCGTCGAGGCGGATCTGCTACAGCGCATAGGGTACAACTACAATGGCTACTAGACACTAGAAAATTACTATTTTTTCACAATCTCGAACCCAAAACCCAAAAATCACTCGAGACCTCCCAGGTACAAACTAGACACCCAAGCATACATTAAAACGCACTATGGACTCACTCATGGTTTTAGAATTTCCAATGAAGGTCTACCGGGTCAATACTCAATGGACAAAGACCAATTTCGCCAATAACCCAAGATGCTCTCAAGTGCCTCAGGAACCTAACCGAACATCCCACCAAGTCATAAATGACCATCCGAACCTCTCGAAATAGACAAATTTTTGAAAAATATTTTATTACTCGAAAGTCAACTATCGGACAACCGTTTTTCACTTTAAGGATATAATTTGCAAAAGTCACCATAAAACTCACCCGGCTACCTCGGGAACTAGGCCACCCATCCCTACAGGTCAAATTTTAACTAATAGGGATCAGGGAAAGGTCAACGGAGGTAAATGGGTCACAAGCACTATAACGACCAAACGGGTTGTTACAGTCTTTGAGGCTAATTGAAGAGGTTCCAAGCAGATTTTTCTTGGGGGTAAGTTCTCTAACCTTGATTTCATTCATTCACCTTTCCTAAGCATGAATCTATGGTAAAAAATCTAGATAACTTAAGGAACAAAAGGGGTTTTCAACCTTTACTTTATTATTTAATATTTAGTCTCCCAGTATGAGATTTGTTCATGGGTCTGACTACTCTAAGCATGGAATATCATGAATTAGTAACCAATAGGCTTGAATCTTCTTTTATAGTTGAATAATTGAAAGATTAAAAGTTGGGGTTTATACCCAAATTGGAGTTTTTTTACTTGATGATGGAATTGATCTATTCTCGAGTTAATGTAGCAATTGGAGAGTGGTATTGAACTTCTAGAACATTGAGTTACCTATTTCATCTTTGAAATACCGATTTTACCTTTGTGGTCCTATTTTCCCTCTTTTACTTAGTTTATTTTGATTCGGACGAATGTCTAGCAATGAGTATTGTTGTTTCTCATTTATAACTTAGAATTCAATAATGGCTAGAATGTGAGTACTTGGAGACTCTTTAGAAGGGCAAGGCTCAGATTTGATTGTTCGTGGCACTAGCTCGGCAGTGCGGTAGGTTACAGCTTACCTTCTGGTTTGACTTCGGTTAGTGAAGCATATATAGTAGTTAGCTATTATCGGAGAAAGCATGTTAAGCCTTCGGGTATGAAGTTGGGATGGATATTCTTAGGATTGGTATTGTTGGCTGATTTGTTGGCTTGTTGCCGCTTATAGTTTATTGAGTTGATGCCTTGTGTGTGATATTGGACTTGCATAAAGCTGTTGTATTGTGATTATGATATGGTTGTCTCTGACTTATATTGACACTATCATGGATAAAGGAAAGGAATTGACTTGATATTGATATTGATATTGTGATATGTGTCCATGTGTGGCACGATTAAGATTTGATTATGATTTACACTTGAGATTGATACATGCATATCATTCATACACATTCAGCATGATTCATTGTTATGAACTATGATTTGATATTAATAATGATAAGAGGGAAAGTGAAACATCCGAGGCTTCTTATTATGGTGTTGGCTACGTGCATATCTTGTATGGTCTCTCTTGCATATATATATTTGGTGGTATCTATGTGGTTCGAAGGGAAATTATTGCAGACATGGCATTGTACAAATTTGGGAATAAGTTCATTTTGGTAGTTGATTTACGAATGTTGTTATGTTTGTTCACCTCATGATTATTGTTGAACTTGACATTCATGCATGCACTTCATCCTGCATTTCTCATGATACTGTAAGGTGGTTCCAATAGAGAAAGTGAAGGATAGAAAGTCATCTCTGTGCTGTGTGCGGAGTGATTATGGACATATTTGATATAGTATCCATCTCTGGCCTGCGTGCGGAAGGACTAGTGATTGGTGGCTAGTGTTGTGGTGATAGTCATTCTGGGTTGTGTGTGGAGTGACTGGTACATGGACTTCACGGGTCCCCCATGGGTCATGACTATCGAGACATGGAGGTATTCCATCTGTAGCATGTGTGTACGATATGAGACAGTTGGCCAGTGGATTGCATTGCATCGTACATGCATTCATATTACATCCATTCACATATCTGATTCTTGTTGTTGTATCTATTGTATGTCATGGTGCGTTCAGCCTTGATTTCTTAGTTGTTGATTTATTTGAGATCTTTGCGTGGTTGTTAATCACTTATTTAAACTAAGTTGATGGATCCAAGGACTAGAGGTTCCGCCTAGACTATGATTGTAGATTAATGAGATCTAGTGTGGTTCACATTACTGCAAGTCTTATGTGGATGTGCTTAGTGATTACTACATCCCCGTACTTCATGGATTCCGACGTGATACTTTTATACTTGAATTGTCGTTCTTGGACTGTGTGGTGTTTGTACAGTTATAATACTAGTTTAGAAAAACACTGCTTATTCCTCCTATAGAGCTTATAAGACATTTTGTATTTATATATAGCCATATGCAGAATTTCACACTATTACTGTTGACAACTAATTTTTGACCTCCCGTAATTTTATTTAGTTACCCTCAAATTCTTGGATCTCAAATGGAGTGGAATACGCACTTAAATAGCAAAATGAATTTACCAAAATTATTTCTATAATATTTTGCCATTTTCTTTGGCCAAGATAACCATCAAATATATATGTTAAATCATTTTAAAATTTATTGCCATTTTTTTATTAAGATATTTTTCAAGATTAAATCAAAAAATGAATCAAAAAAAATTATTAAATTAATTGTTTAAATTATCAAGTGTCCAATTGACAAGTATTTTTACTCCGTGTAATTTGAGAAATTTCATTAATTAAAATAATTATTTTTACCCCTCAACCTTTAATTTTTTGCATAATCAACTTGCATTTGTGATTTTTAAATCATGATTAATTAGGTGTTTAATTGTTGTTATATTTTGGAAATAACTTATTATGTATTTAATTATGGCTATAATTGAAATAATCAATTGATTACTCAATTAAGGCCATAATTGAAATAGCCAAAATTTGGACACAATTGAAATGCTTAATTGAATAGTTACTTTAAATTTTGGCTATTTATTAAATGGTCACATTTTTGCCCCCAGCCGTATACACGTATATACATGAATATACACAAGTATACGAATATACCCATGTGTATCATGTATATAAATGAAAGGCGGGCTATTTCCTTTTATTTTTAAACTGGCCGAGCCCAGTCCATTAGGACTTGACCCGACCTAATAACAAAGAACATATATGCATATGACCAAGAGACCAAACAGACCTTTGGTCTTTTAGCTTCAGCGAAAATAGGTTCCATGGAAACCCTAGGGGCCGCCAAGAGGCGATTTGCCTCTCTCCTACATCACCACGCCATTTTTGGTAAAGTGGCAAGTGTACGATGCTTTTCTCAGTCCTTGCATAGACGGATCGAGTAAATCAGTAATGGTCCGTTCTCTTTCATTCAAAACTACAACCAAACAATTTTCTTTCACTTTTATGCAAATCAACGGTCGAACTAGTACGTTTTCTTAATGGTTTTTGTCTTGAGGCGATTTTGAATCCTCAAACCTCGTTGGTTTGATTGTTACTGTGAGGATCCGTTGGGGTTGATGAGATCTGGCCTTTTATTTGTTGTTTGCTCTTAATATGAGCCGCACAATGTTGGATTGTGAGGAACAAGTCTTAATTTTTGACTTGTCCCATGTCGAATTGAATTAGGGTTTCTCTGATTTTTTGGGTTCAATAAATAGCATCGCCAATCCTTCATAACAGACAGAGAATATCATCCATATTCACAAAAACACTCGAATTATCTAAATTTTGGCACTTTGCTTTGAAACTTTAATTATTCGGGTTAAGTCTAAAATTTTAAGTATTTTGTTTGATTTTCTGGCTGAGTTTGAGGCTTGAGGAGCAAAGGAATCTCCAAGTTCTATTCTCGGCCAAGGTTGCACTCAAAAGAGGTAATAATTCTCCTTTTTAGTTTAATTTTTGGCTTATGTATGTTTACTATTAGGTTAATTAGCCAGTTGAGCATGTTTAGTATTACATGTTTGTCCTGGTTTTAGTTTAAAGTAATGTATGTTAGTTTGTAGTCATTGTATGGTTATTTAATGTAAATCAAATGTTGAGTGTAGTTTCGAATTAGCTAAATGTTAGATAATCATGTTATCAGCCTATTAAGTATGATTAGTCCAATAGTTTCATGTATGTTTCAAATTATTCCTCATGTTTAGCCTAATCAATTGTTATACAAATACACCATTTTCTATCGTAGAATAGCATCATATAACCTGATTATCTGTTCAAACAATTTAGATACTTATTTGTTGGTTGTCTATTTTGTTTAATTTGCTTATCTTAGACCTCTAAATAGGTGTTAAACATTGTTTACCCCTTAGAAAGGTAACAATTGAATTTATAAGTGGTTTAAAGGATATGCGATTTGATTCACTATAGAACGGAAAAACAATAGTAACGAAATATAGATTGCGAATAAAAGAGTATGAAATAGCCTTGAATTTGGATGAACAGCCCGGCCTGAGACTTGAGTTTGCTCGGGCCAACCTGTTCATGATCTTATTATCGTTATGCTTGACAGAACTTTGAGAAACAAATAGTATAATTGTGCAATAAAATGGTGAAAAAGCTGATGGGGGGTGAAGATTTACTCCTCCTATTTATAGTACAAGAATTTATATCCTACAAGGTAACTAAATCAATTAGAGATAAGGATCCCTGAAATCTCAGGGTTTGACAACTGTTCCCTACGTCATGCGGAGTGAAATCCGCAACAGGCCAGATTTTCCACAACATCTCCAACTGCGGGTGTCCTCCTCGGAAATTGTCAGGTCTAAATGTCCCTATTCGTCTTAGCCAAGCACTTTTATCCGTTGTTTTTTATTCTGGGTTTGTGTCATCGTACCCCGGGTCGGGGCTATCGACACCGATTTTTACCGTATACATCCATTTTTCGGAGGAAAGTATTAACTTCGCGAAATGGATCTGGATAAAGCCGTGTAGTCCGTACCTATCCACCTTGGAAAAGACATTCTATCAATCCTACTCTGACAGATGCCAGTTCATCATTACTACATCCGCCTAATCAGTCTCGAGAATCCTCCCCTTGTCAGAACTTTTAAACCCTTCAACTTTTGTACTGCCTTTATATAAAGCCCATGCCATATATTTTCTTTTTGCCATGCACGTTGAATAAAAACCCTAAACTTTATCTTTTCAAAAACCCTTTGCAACTGCCTAGTTCTAAATTCTCTTCTGAGTTTCGAACTTTTCTTAAACCTTTATTTTCCATCACTTGACACTAAGATTTCTTCTTAGACATGAATTCTCTACCATTGTTAACTCAAAGTGTAGACCACCATATTCACCACCGTTGCTAGCGACATGAGAGATCAGCCCTGAGGAGGAGTTGGAGATCCTTGTTGTGGACATTCTCCCAGTCGGTTTCAAATATGCAAACGATTGCAAAGTATCTTGTCACCTAGATTCTATGGAAAAATTTGAATCCTTCATGGATGCTGCAACTATCCCCACAGTTCGGAATGATTGTAACTTCGGTGTGGACGTTGACGTCCGGCCTGTTGAGAGTGGGCTAAGAATTAGCCACTATGTTTCTAGTTATTCGATGGCCTATACCTACCCTTTTGCTATTGGGTTTTCTCTTCCCATTCCCCAAGTTTTTGAGGACTTCTGTTATTGATACAGTGTTTGTATTGCTCAAATTGCTCCGCAGATTTGGAGGCTTGTGTATTGCCTCAAAATTTTGGCCAATGTAGCCGGGGTTTCTTTTACCCTTAACCATCTAATCCATATCTATGTTCCCCAAGTAATCTGAGGGGGCATAGTTCATTTGCTTCCTTGTGGGAATCGGGGCGTCATAGACCCGGAGGATGATTATGACAGGGGATGGCTACATTGATTCGTAATGATTCGTACGAACCAACTCCATCATTCTATATCCATAGATTTTCCAGATGGAATCCAACACCGAATCGGGTCGAACTCGAGCTCGTAATTACAATCTTCAAGTGGGTAGTTGCATTTTTTCGCGCCTCTCGTGAAAGGCAAAAAACCATGGTAAATTTTAATCTGCTCGTGGAATTCCTTGTCGGTTTTTCCATTCTATATTCTAACCTCGAACCTTTAGTTTTCAGGGCTTCCTACAAAGAGGTCTTCTTTAAAAGGAAAAAACATTATCGCAGAGGATGCTGAGGATGTTACTGAGGGAAAAAAGACAACGGCAGCGCCAGTGAAGACATCCAGACGGAGAGTCCCTGCGAGCTTTTCAGCTATTTCTTCAGGGATAAGTTCTCGGGTTAGATCACGCCATATCTTGCGGACTCGAAGGGAAATTTCTCAGGGTGGACCACCTCCGGTGATTGTTCTAGATGAGGAGGATTCTTCGAAGCAAAACAGCCCTAGTTTGGCTATTCAAGATGACCATCCTAAAGCCATTTAGCCGATGAATAATTTGGTTGAAGTGTCTGAGGGTATGGACCGAAGTTCTCAACCTTTAGTTTATCATACCGGATCGGACTTTATTCCTATTTCTAGTTTAGGACCATAAGTTAAGTCATTTTGTTTTGTGAAACTAATGTAACCGAGAAAGTCGGATACCTGTTTACAAAATGTAGTAGAAGAAGTTCCTTTTGGATCGACTCAAACTTATTTAGTTTATGAATGCTTTTATCAGCCTTTTTCTTCTAACTGAGCGTAGTTGGCTTTTACTTTCCGTACGGAGCCTTCTTTTATGCCTCTGGTATGTCAAACTTATAGATATCTTATCCTGTAAGTTTCGAAATAAACGAAAAACTCAAACGTCTTGTCAACTGTCACGTCATTCTATCTTCAGCCACATGTGGCTTTACTATTGGCCGACCTTTCGGTTATCAGATTATTGCATTTCCGCTATTATGACCCTTCGCTTATAAATAGTTCAAACTCCTTCACTTTTACTATTTACAACTTCTAAAAATTACTCTTCGATTTTAACTTGTGTTCTTCTTCATCTGAGAAGCAGAAACTGCCGCCGAAATCTTCAAATCTTTCATCGGAATCACCAAATTATTCATTAGAACCTTCATCTTTCTTTATCGGAATCTTCATCCCCCTTGTCAGAAACTTCATCTTGTTCTTGACTTTTCACCAAATCTTCAAATCTTCATTTTCTTCACTATATCTTTATCGAAAATGGTTCGGAGCCCAGTATCCTCTTCTCATGAAGCCTCTCCAGTGGGATCTCCCCAGTCGAGTGAGGCTGAGGTTAAAGTTTTGTTCGAGCCCTGGGGTAAGGATGTCATCCCTACGATATACCACTTCGACTCCGAATTCGCGGTTAAAAAGCCTTCGAAAGGTAACAACGCCGATGGGGGTTATGATGTTTGGTGCTACCCCTCCGCGATCTACGCTACTATTATTCCCAGGGTCCATTCGAAATGTGGTTGGAGATTCCGTCCTAAAGAGATTATAATCCCAGGCCCTGATGATGACACCACCACTTATGTGGAAAGGTACTCCTCTATTTATACATACCTTTATACCTTCAAATTTGACCCTCCGATTGACGAGGTCATTCTTGGCATGTGCGAGACATATAAATTATGCCTTGCACAAATTGGGCAAAATATTTGGCGGATCGTTATATGCATCCATTTTTTGTCTAATAATGTTAGGCTCCCGTTCACTCTAAACCACCTGATCCATCTTTTTTCTCCTCGAATTTTTCGCGGTGGGATCGTGAAACTTACGAAACGTGGTAATTATCTGATTCTTTTCAGCGTGGGCGAAACTAAAGATCGTGGTTGGCTCGAACGCTTTGTTCGGATCAAGACTGAGGAGATCATTTCTCGAGTGTACCTTTCCTTCACCGAGAAGTGGAACAAAGCCCGTAAGTTTTCTCAATGTCTCTTCTTTCTGTTTCTTGTAAGTTGTTTACTTTCCTAACTTCTTTCCCTCCTTTCCTTTTCTTCTTTCAGCCAAAATATAGCTACCGAATACCATATCCGGTTTTGAGAAGTGGGTGCATGACATAATGGTACAGCACCCTGTTATATCCCGCATTTTTGCACATTATGATAGGTTGGAGATAAAACCATTTCGGGAGGCAAAGTCGAGACTTTTGACCTTCGATTTCGTTTTAAGACCTAAAGCGTTCATGAATTTGTTGGCATGGAACAATTAGGAAAATTTGGGACCAAAAATGGAATAAATGGAAGATGCAAATCATGCAAAAATGAGGCCTTTGGCCGTGTGGCCTTGAATGGTCCCACACACTTTTGTGGACAATTTTAATTGTTGTAGTGTGAAGAAATGAATGAGAATTATCAATATGTGCATGTTGGTATGTTGGCCGAAAATGGGTCATGTTATATGACAAAGAACGCATTAATGTCGCTTAGTGTTTTAGTGGTTGTCGTAATGAATTCTATGTTGGAAATGTTGTATGACTTGTTTAAGATGTCTTTGAATATTGTTGGTATGGGCTCGGGTTAGTATTTGAATGTATAAGCGTTGATGTTGGCTTGAAGGTAATCCGTTGAATTGAATATGTTGAATGATGAAAAAGAGAGTTATTAATGTTGTATTGCCTTTCGGATTGATTATTAATGTTGCTAGGTTGGTTGTTGTTGTTGTTGTTGTTGTTGATTTGGCCGAGTTGAATTCTCGGGGTTGGTGCATTTATAGGGGAAGTCTGCCCAAATTTACGTAGAATTTGATGCTCGTTTGGAAATGAATTCCTAAATACCTTTGGCTAATGTTTGGCATATTATGACGTTGTGTAGATCTCGGGGAGTCCGAGACGTAGGTTGATATTAGCTTGAGTTTGGAGTAGCGTGGAAGCGTTGTTCGGGTCATCCAATCACCCGTTGTGTAGATCGCAAATCCTAGCTTAGTGTGGAGTTGAAAGAAGAAAGGTAAGATTTGATCATGTTTTATGTGTTATAAAGGTTGTATGTATGTTGTAGTATGTTAAAATGGAAGAAAATCTGATTTAACAATTGTTTTGGCTTATAAAAGACGGTTCGTTTTGATTGACCCATTGAGTCTTTGAAAATGTTTTAAACTATATTTGGTTACTCACGATTTTGTTCATACATTCTGTGGTTACATTGTTCGCCAAGTCTCGGGCCGGTTATGTTATTGTGTGCACAATGTTGTGTTCGAGGTATGATGTGTTCGGTTGCCGCGCCCTTTTGATCGGGAACCGTATATATATTATTCGTGTTATGATGTGTCCGGTACGCCGAGCCCTTTCGGTCGGGTCTCTGTGTATGTATGCTACGTTATATGTTATATGTATGGATTTTTTTAGAATATGTGATTTGTTGGAATCAGAGCCGGTGGTGGGGCAAACCCAATGGTGGGCCAAACCCAATGGTGGGGCAAACCCAGTAGTGAGGTTACATTCCACAACGGTTTAGGCCAATCCCACATTGGTTTAGGCCAATCCCATTGGTTTAGGCCAATCCCACATCGGTTAATGGCATCTCATATGACCGGTCATGATGTTATGATGCGCTACGGTATGTTTACGATTATGGTATTATTTATGGATCGGGCCGTACTTTCCTCGGCATTTGGTTAATTGTCAAACTTATATGATATATTTGATTTTCGTATATATATATATGGCGAAAGGTTTTTCAAAACAAAGCGAGGCATTTTAGTATTACGGTTATTATGTTTACTTTCTATACCTCTTTCGATCATGACTCGGATTTGTTACTATATCTTACACTTTGCATACTCGGTACATATCCCGTGCGACCCCCCTTTCTTCGGGGTCTGCGTTTCATGCCCGCAGTACGATTTTGGTGATCCACGGCGTAGGATTTTCCATTACTGTTGTCGAGTGATCCCTTGTTTGGAGCCTACATTTTGGTATATGCTCGTCCGTTGCATATGTATATATTTGTTCAGGGGTATGGCGGGGCCTGTCTCGCCATATGATTTTGTTTGTCTGTTTAGAGGTCTGTAGACGTGTATGTGGGTTATGCCTATTCCGTACAGTTGTGTTTGTATGCTATACGTTAGGCGATCCTATTCGCCGTGGCAACCTCGTCGGCTTGCATTGTATATGCTTTGGGCCGTTGCGCCATTTGATAGCCTTACTTGAAACCGATATATATATATATATGGTTGTGTGTGAGATGTGTTTGAGACAGTTTGATATAAGCGCGAGACGGCGTTTGATATTTGTGTACGTATAAAGCTATACGTATGATTCAGACTAATGATTGTGTTTGGGTGCCCAGCTCGGGCACTAGTCACGGCCTACGGGGTTGGGTCGTGACACACCCCCACGAAATCTGTACTTGGAGAGACCTCTCCGTAGGCAAGTGGGTAGCAAAAGAGACCTCTTCGTAGGCAAGTGGGTAGCAAAAAACCATGGTGAGCCATCCATTTATTTTTTGTACATTTTTTGTTTTACCTTATAGTCTTCATCGGTGACTAACCGTGTGTCATGCCGGCCTGAAGAGGGGTAAAGTTACCTTAAGGCCTGAGTTGGAGGATGCTTGTTACGCCTCGAAAAATTTCATGTCGTCATGTCGTAGATAGACTAATGCAGAGAAAGAAGTATATGATGTTTCTACAAGTAAGAAGTAGTACTTAGCGGTTCTAATTAAGATTTCAAAGACATTTGAGGCAAGAGAAGAAAGTTCGTTGAGAAACCCGAAGTATACGTTGTGTTTCGGAAAGGTTTTGCAAGTACTGAGCTAATGTCGACTTAGTAATGTCTTGAGGAAGAGTTATGAAGCCCCTAATATTACTAATGAAGTGTTAAGCAATTTCTAGGAAGGTTCCGTAAGGATTGGAGATGAAACGAAACGATGAGAACAAGTTCGATGAGAAGGTGGATTATACGGTCCGTATAATATTATATAGTCCGTATAATGGTCCGTATAACCGTCAAAGTGAGGGGTGATCACTAGGAGTATTATACGGACCATATAAGGTACTATATAGTGACTACAGAAAAGGATGATTTTTGGCGCAATTTCAAGGTACTGTATAGTGACCTTATAACTTTATACGGACCGTATAAGTGTCCGTATAATCCATGACAAGTCAGATTTTTTCCAATTATAAATATAAGACCCCAAGTTATTATTTCATTTCTCAACTCCTCCACCCTTCTTGAAATTTCTAGAACTTTCTATACCTCCTATTAACATAAATCCAAGGCAAATCAAAGATCAATATCATCAATCCAAGGAAATCAAGTGCAAGAATGCTAGCTAGGATTGATGGAAGCAAGAAATCTCTTTGGAATTGAAGTTAGGGTTTTCTCCAAGTGAGGCATTTCCATCCAAAACGCATTCCTACACAATCAAAAGTGAGTTTCATGATCATTTCATGTTATTTAGATGTTATACCCCGTACTTTGTACGTTGGAATATTCTAAGTTGGTTGCGACAAGTTATGGACAAGACTTTTAATTTTCGGTTTTGTCGATTTTTTTGTTTTA
>NC_081349.1:49055535-49075015 GCF_029784015.1 Lycium ferocissimum | reverse complement strand
GAACTTGTTATTCTTTTCATGATTTGGTTAGCCCACATGCTCATTCGTTGGTCATCCTCTATTTATTCATTCCGTTTAGTTATATTAGTTTTCCGGGTTGGGTCCCGATGATTAGACGATCATTCTTTATTCTTAGAAGCTCCATAGTTTACATTCATTCCGTGGGTAGTTGAAGGATCATTGTTAAAGCTTCGGCCTTGCTGTTTTGACTAAGTTATATCTTTATCAAGGCTTCCACTAATTTAGTAATTGACATTTTTTTAATTTGTTAGTTGCTTATCTATAAATTGTTAGTGTTTGAGTAGCAAACCATGTGGGTTCTAGAAGTTGAATGTTGCATCTTTAGGTTCTTCCGAGGTTGTTCATGACTTCAGATGCCAGTCACGTCTAGGATGTGTTTTAGGGCATGACAAAATTGTACCAACAGCCTATGTCCTAAATGGATTTAATATGGCGTGTGAAACCACGAAAGCTAAAATTGCACTACCAAGAATGCGGCCGGTATAATGCAACACACAAAATTCTATGCCATCGACGGAGAAATAAGGTATAATGCCCTGCTCGGAAAGCCGTGGTTATGTATCATGAGGGCGGTACCTTCAACCTTGCATCAAATGCTAAAATTCCCAACCTCGGAAGGAGTATCATTCATGGAGAGCAACCCGCGGCAAAGGAATGTTCGCAGTTGAAGAAGTTGTTCAAACACCAAAGAAGCCCCCGAAGATGATGAAGACGTGAATGAAATGAAAAATGCCAAATAGCAATCACAGTACGTGGACACGGCCAGATTCAAAGGGGAAATAAAGGTGGACATAGATGAAAATGACTTCGGAGTTCCTGGGTCGTTTGTACTGCTAGATGATTCAGATGCAACAAAAACAACAGTCGAAGAGCTTGAACAAGTTATTTTGTTCGTCCACCTACCAGACAGGAAGGTATACCTGGGCACTGGGTTAACTTTGGAGCTCAGGAGTAAATTAATCAAATTTCTTCAAGCTGACGCCCATTGTTTTGCATGGTCCCATTTAAACATGACAGGTATTCGACCCAAAGTGACCACTCACTGGCTAAGCCTTGAATGAAAATTTCCCTCGGTAAAGCAGAAGCGGAGACCGATGGCCGAGGTCAAACATAAATTCACCAAGGAAGAGGTAACAATGTTATTAAAAATAGGATCCATCCGGGAGGTTAAATACCCGGATTGGTTAGCTAACGTAGTGTTCATACCCAAAAAAGGTAATAAGTTTAGAATGTTTGTAGATTATAAAGATTTGAATAAAGCGTGCCCGAAGGATTCTTTTCCTTTGCCTAACATCGATCACATGATTGATGCGACGGTTGGCCATGCGATATTAAGCTTTCTTGACTCTTATTCCGGGTACAACCAGATCCTAATGAACCCGAAAGATCAGGAAAAAACTTCTTTTATAACAAAGTACAGGACTTACCGTTACAACGTAATGCCATTCGAGTTAAAAAATGTCGATGCTACTTATCAACGCCTAGTAAACAAAATGTTCAAAAAGCAAGTAGGTAAAACAATGGAAGTTTATGTTGATGATATGCTAGTTAAATCCATAGAAACACAGGACCATTTAAAGTATTTGCTAGAGACCTTCAACATACTACGCAAGTACAACATAAAGCTGAACCCGGAGAAGTGCGCCTTCGGAGTAGGTTCAGGTAAGTTCCTGGGTTTCATGGTGTCAAATCGAGGAATTGAAAGTAACCTGGATAAGATCAAGGCCATCGAGGATATTCGAGTAGTCGAGAACGTAAAAGGGGTGTAGAGACCTACCAGAAGGATCACGGCTTTAAGCAGATTCATCTCTCAGTGTTCAGATAAGCCACCAATTTTTCTCGTTGCTCAAAAAGAAAAATGACTTCATATGGACACCGGAGTGTCTGCTGGCCCTAGAAGAATTGAAAAGGTATTTATCGAGCCCCCCTCTGTTGCATACACCAAAGGCAGACGATCAGTTGTACTTATCTGGTACTGTCCGAAGTCGCGGTAAGTGGAGTACTGGTCCGAGAAGAAGAAGGTATGCGATTTTCAATTAATTATGTTAGTAGCACTTTAGGGAATGCGGAGAAATGCTACCCCCACCTAGAAAAACTAGCCTTAGCTTTATTAAGTGCATCTAGGAAGTTAAAACCTTATTTTCAATGTCACCTTATCTGTGTGGTAACGACTTACCCATTAAAAAACGTTATGCATAAACCAGAATTATCCGATAGGTTGGCAAAATGGGCAGTCCAATTCAAAGAGATATGACATCCAATACAAGCCCCGAACGGCCATAAAGTCCCAAATTTTAGCAGACTTTGTGGCAGATTTTACCCCCGCAATGGTGCTCGAGGTAGAGAAATAACTTCTTTTAACCTTGGGTAAAACCTCAGGGATTTGGACCTTACAACACAGATGGAGCCACCAATGTAAAAGGAACTGGGCTCGGTATTGTACTTAAAGCCCCTGCAGGGGATATCATTCGGAAGTCCATAAGGAGTTTAAAATTGACTAACAATGAAGCAAAGTATGAGATTATGACTGCAGGATTTGACTGGCTAGGAGTTTGGGGGCAGAAATCATCAAAGCAAAATGCAACTCACTCTTGGTCATGAATCAAGTAAACGGGGTGTTCGATGTGAAGGATGATCGAATGCAGAAATACTTGGAGAAGATTGATGTTCGGCCTAAAATGCATATATTTATTCATTGTTTTCCTCACATTTTAGCACATTTAATTGTCTTTTGAGTATTAATTATAATGAATTGTGCTTAATATTATATTTTTATTATGTAGGAATAAAGCAGTGTGATGATGAAGAGAGTTGGAACAAATTGGGCAGAAAACTATTGAAGTTGGAAAAGAAGGAAAAAACATAATTTTGTAATAAATAAAAGGCTCGTTTGAAGAGATGAGAATGGAAGACAAGCATTGTTTGCCCATGTGGAATCAATAAGAAATAATGTAGGCCTTAATGTACGTGCTGAATGTGTATTAACTGAATTGAAAGGCAAAAATGGGTGAAGTCTTTAGCACCAGCAGGAGACGTTATTTAAAAAGCCTTGCACTCAATAACGCACGCGGTACTAGGCTACGCAGCCATGGGATTTTTAGAAGCCAACTTTCTCCTATTTTGTTTTGGACTCAGTTATTTTATTTGTGCTTTTTCCTACACTTAAAAATAATCCATAAGACACAATTGTTTTGACATCTTTGGCAGAAAACACAAGTTTGGAGGCTAGGATTCCTACGTATATTTTCTTTCTTTTATTTGAACCTGGTTTATGATGATTTCTTGGTGGTGATAATTGAGATTGACACTCTTGTTGTGCTTATTTATTGATCGACATTATTTTTAATCTAGTAAGTTATTGTTATTTTAATTATTCTTGTTCTTCAACGTTTCTCAAGGGAGTAGCTAACCCTAGGACTCGCCCATTTACTTTGTTTGAAACTCGGAAGAGGAAGAATGGGGTTGGGATAGAATAATTAATAGGAATTTGGGACGTTAACCCCCATCTAATGGAAATTGACCTAGGAATAGGCGATACTACTTATAGCCATAGTTGGGTGTTCTTAATGCTCTTAATTGCTTTAGAGATATTCAATTAGGTAGTCTAGTTAATCTTTGGGAGAAGTTAATTTAGAGTCATTATCCGAGGCTAATTAATATAATATTACCATTATCAGTAATTCGTGAAATATATTGGATCGTTACTTGAGAAGTAATTTCCTTTATTTCATTCTTGTGGCCATCGATCAATTTACTTGCTTTCTAGATTAGATTTTATATTTTCGTATTTTATCAAAACCATTGATGCGTTCGACTTAGCTGTTGTTGGTGATAATTCTTAATCTGCTTAAATGCCTACATAGTGTTCTCTGTGGGATTCGACCCCAACCTTCTTAGGTTACTATATTTGACAACGTCCGCATTATGCCATTAAAAGGTGTAATTTGAGAATATCAAAGATACAGGTAGTTCTAAACTGATTCAAAGAGTGGACTATGCAGCATGTGTCGAGGGAACAAAACACTAAGGAAGAAGCATTTGCAAACCTGGGATCCTCGGTCGGAACGAAGGAATTTAACTCGGAGACTATGGTCCAACTAATGAACTCCGCCGTCGAAAGCAGCCACACTGATGTTAACATGACAAGTTTAACTTCGGACTAGCGGAACAAGTTCGTAGACTATCTGGAGGAGGGAAAATTACCAGTGGACCCTAAGAAGTCACGAGCTCGTAGGACTAAAGCAGCAAGATACAACTTGATCGAAGGAAAATTATATCGGCGTTCGTTTTACGGTCCTTTAGCCTGGTGTTTGGGACCCGAAGAGATGGACTACGCAATGCACAAAGTCCATGAAGGAACCGATGGCAATCACTCAGGGGCTAAATCGTTAGTTCGAAGGTTGATTCGAGCCGGTTATTACTAGATTCATATGGAGGAAGACGCGAAGAATTTCGTTCGAAAGTGCCATCGCTGTCAAAGACACGCTCCTATGATCCATCAGCCTGGAGAATTGCTTCATCCAGTATTGTCCCCATGGCCATTCACGAGATGGGGAATGGATATTGTCAGCCCTTTAGCTTGGGCACCAGGTAAGGCTCGTTTTGTTTTGTTTATGACTGACTATTTTTCTAAATGGGTAGAAGCACAGGCCTTCAAAAAAATACATGAAAAGGAGGTTATCAACTTCATATGGGATCACATCATATGCCGGTTCGGCATCCCAACAGAGATCACCTGTGATAATGGCCGACAATTCATAGGTAACAAAGTCAATAACTTTCTCAAGGGACTGAAGATCAAAAAGATAATGTCCACTCCATATCATCTGAGTGAAAACGGACAGGCCGAGTCAACGAACAAGACTATCATTCGAACTTGAGGAAATAGTTGGATGAATCCAAAGGCAGGGGGAAATAAATCTTATCGGAGGTACTATTCCGTACAGAACTACATCGAAGTCAAGCACCGGTGAAAAGCCATTTTCCTTGGTATATAGAGCGGAGGCTCTGATCCCTATTGAAGTTACGAAGCCGAGCCTAAGATTCCAATACACCACTGAAGAGTCAAACGACAAAGCTATGATAGTAAAACTCGATTTAACAGAAGAACTACGCAAGGCATCGTTACTCCGGTTGGCAACACAAAAATAACGGATGGGCAGGTATTACAACCAAAGATTGCCGACATTTCTAGATCGGGGACTTAGTCCTCCAAAAGGTGACATTACACACAAAAGACCCTAATGAGGGGACACTTGGTCCGAACTGGGAAGGACCATACAAAGTGATCGGTATAACCGGCAAAGGATCGTACCAGCTCGCATGAAAGGATGGCCAACAATTGTCAAACAATTAGAACGTAGCACACTTAAAGAGATACTATTGCTAAGGTATGACCCAAACCCCCTTCGTGAATTCTTTTTAACTTACCTATTTTGATCACTACACGAGAAAAACCCAAATGAAATTATGAAGATTAGAGTTAGACGTGAAAACAGTGTTGCACTCTTTTTGCCTTAGCTCGTTTTTGTCCCTAAGTGGATTTTCCCGCAAGGTTTTTAACGAGGCAATAATGTACAATGTGTTACTTCAAACTAGCCAAGTGCTAGGATCGAGGACTGCGCGATATCAATAATAGTGTTTCTCTTCTCATACTTCGAACACAAACACTATGGGACTATCATACTATAAGCCTAACGAGACTAAACCGATTGTATCATGTAAGCCCAACGAGGCCGAATCGATTATTATTTCTTTGAAAGTTCCCACATTAGAATTTGTTTAAAGGACCAAACGACCGAATCAATCGTGCCCGGATAGTTAAGTTTGTTACGACAAAAATTAGAATGCCACTTGGCAATTGTACCATACAAGTTTGTGAAATGAGAAGAGCACTCCGGTTTAAACTTTGCGCATATTACTGCTCGCAAAATATCCACTTCACATCGTAAGTCAGTTATGCTCCTAAGTTCATAAACAACCCCGAACTTGGCACTATGAACTAAGGACTATCAAAGTCAATCTACAGATAAAATAAGGGTTCGGCTCAAGCACATTCTAAGCAAATTGAGCCCGACTCATTCTCAAATGCCTTAAAAGGTCCAAAATGGACCGAGCCTAAAATTAAGAGACTCGAAAATACTTAAGTCTGAAGGACTGGAAATACTAGCCCAAATGCCCGAAGTGATTAGGAGACGTCCAAATTCACGAGTATAAAATATACATAAGTTGCCAACCTCGGCACAAAACTCGTTTGTTCTCAGAAGGTGATTTACCTTAAACAAACTAAATTGTGCAAATATCGCTCGAAGTCAAGCTTGAGTCTACATTTGAATGAGTTATCAACATGAGCATACCTCGTTCAAATAAACATTAAGTAGACGATGTCTTCAAAGACTTCAGTACGGCAAAAATTTCCAAAATATATATTAGCACTTCCAAAATATATTTACAGAAGGCCAAAATACCGGCCTCAACAAAAATTTACAAAAAAGAAAGAACATTTTTTTCTTTGCCTAAGGGCCTATCTATTCCTCCTCCTAGTATTCTAACTCCTCAGAAGCGGTAGGCTTTTCTTCCGTACTATCACCCAAGAAAGATTTATGGGTTCGAGCCTCCACCTCGTCGGCCTGAGCAATCTTCGCACCAATGTCCTCAATGTCGTGCTGGACTTCTTTGAGTTTAAGCACCCAGGTCTTCCATTTCATATGTTCAGCTCGCAGAGTGGAACGGCCAATAGCGACTTTGACATCGGCATCAGCTTGGGCCTTAATCCGGTGTCACTCGGACAAGGCCTGCTGAATTGGGTCATCATCCCGGCATTCTCCTGAGATAGCACACTCAGATCTCGATTGGCCTCTTCGAGTTGTTCTTTGAGACCCTCAGCAAACCTGGCCTGGGCATTGTACTTCTCTTGTAAAACCCTCGATCGATCTTTTTCATAACGGACAATCTAAGCTTTGGCAGCATCAAGCTCTTATCGCAGATTAGCATCGGCAGTCGTCTCCTCCTCAAAGACTGCTTCGAGCTTCCGCTTGTCCACCGAAAGAACAGTATACTTTTCAAGCAGGTCTATAAGGTTATTTTTGGCCTTAATCATGCCCTCCTTGGCGGCCGTAAGCTCGTCCTTGAGAACCGAAGGGTCACCCACTGTAAGCAATTGATCCTCCAGCTACTATGAATAGGATCTTGAACTTTTTAATCTCTCGACCTTGTGCATCCAACTAGCCCCGAACATCTTTGAGCTGGTTACGCAGCTTGGTATTCTCCCTCATACATCGAAGGAAGCCCCCATGCTGCAAAAGGACAGACTAAGTAAAACAAGAAAAATTCGGATTAGGCATAAGTATAAATCACAAAATGAAATCAAAACTAAGGATGTCGAACATATCCGATTGGCTGAATGCATACTCTCGTTGAAGAGACATTGCCACTAGACTAGATCTATTTTTTCTCGGTCCTTATCGGGCGCAAGAAGCCCAAGGTGACTGGCGATTCTAACCGGTCGAGACATGAAGTGCGTGTCCGTAGGGACAATGACTACGATGGACCTTGTCTCATTAGGATTAGCACTTGAGGATGGAAAAGTATCGATGAGGTGAGGGTGAGAACCTGATTTGGTGTCCTTTAAAGGTCTCCTTTGCCCTTGAGGAATAGGCAAATTAAATCGCGCAAGATCTGCAATGGCAGTAGGAGTAGAGGCACGGACATCGAAAATACTTTCGAATTCCTCCTGCTCGAGGGGAAAGGATGAAGTAGTTTCGACTGCATCAGCCGCAGGCTGGTCATCCTCTATCAAAATAGGACTCTTTGGGATAGTGGACCCCGACGGATCGAGGATTGGCAAGTCAGAGGGTTGCACATCACAACCCTCAGTGTTCTGTCCGACCGCTATATCACATTTTCCTCCGTCGTAATAACCGGAGTGCCGCTTGCTCTAACGTCGGTGGCGGCGTCCGCGCCCGCACCAACAGACTTCATAAGAATACTACCCTCGGGAACGTCTCTCAACATCTGAGTCTGAGTAGTTTTCTTCATTTTCAGGACCGTTGAGGACGAGGGCTTGGAACATCCACTCCATTTTCTGCTCCTCGTTCTCTCGGTAACAACGTGATCCACACTGGTCGGATCAAACATTTTTTCGATCGCCGGAGGAGCACTGTCACGACCCAGCTAGGGGTCATGATAGGTACCTGGAGCTAACTACCGGGCACCACTCATTACGCTAGTCATCATACTCATCCTGGACACATATAATCTCGAAGGCAACACATGCATATGTATAAGCCCTTACGGCTGCGAAAATGATACACAAAAATACAATGTAGTCATCATGGGACATCTACTACCCACACATACATATCTACGAGCCTCTACTAGAGTACTAAGGCATAACGACGGGAAAGGACCCCGTCATGCCAAAAAATATATATACACACAAAATAATATCTCAAAAATGGCACCTCCGGATTAGTGGAGTGCTCCTGTGCATCTGCTGAGTAGCTCCTAGGAATCCGAGTCACCTCCCTGTCTACCTGTGGGCATGAACACAACGTCCAAAAAGAAAGGACGTCAGTACGAACATTGTATTAAGTATTTAAGACATGAGTAATACTAACATAATAAATAAATAATGGAACATGAGGTGAGGATATAACCTTCACGTCAATGGCCTCTTAAGGCGAATACTATGCCTGCTTAACTTTAGAAAGAAAACACATGTATGCATATCAAATATATCATCATCGTTAACCCGCGTCCGGGTAACCATCACACGCCGCCCACTAGTGGTGTCATGTCCGGCCATCTAGGCACGGTGTTATCTTAAGCCGCCCGCCTTAGCGGTGTCATGCCCGGCCATCTAGGCACGGTGTAATCATAAGCCACCCGCCTTCGCGGTGTCATGCCCGACCATCTAGGCATGGTGTAATCTCATCGTCATGTACTTATCACAAATCATTCATTAGAAATCAATTAAAAGCTACAACTCTATCGGGGTGACGTAAGGTCGAGAACCCCCGATTCCATTATGGAGTAGTCATGATCATCATGCCTCACCTTGAAGGAACTAGCATTATAAGGTGAGTCTAGTAACAATGAATAACATCAAGGAATCATATAAGGATCATTAGCTTCGTAGAAATATCATATCATGAGCTTTAGAATCTCTAGACTTAGACTCATCATCATCATTATCATATTCGTAACATATCTCTTATCTTTATCTCATGAGAAGCTCTTTATAAACATAGACTCATAGTTTCCGGAATGTAAGAAGGTCATGGAAAAACAAAGGAAGTCATGTCATAGGAATCATGCCTTAGAAAAAGAAGGGACTAGCCTCACATACCTTTTCGCCTTTCTAACTTGCCAACTAAATGCTTCCTTCCAAGTTCGTAATTCTACATTCAAGGGAATTCATACTAAGATTAGATAATCGGAAACATACTTAAGCTTAAGCTAAAGCTAATGAAAATTGGGCAGCATTTCCTTTGTTTCTACAACTTCCTCCATATAGTATAACAACTCCCAAACATCAATAACAACATTCATAATATCATAATCCATAATTTGACACGTTCGGCATTATTCAATTCTCAAAATTCCTTCTCAAGGTCATCCATAATGATGGTCATAATACAACATCACATTCATCCTCATATAATGTTTCTCCAATATTCTTAATACCATTTATAACAAGATTATACTCATAACATCTCAAGAATTATGATTCATGTCAAACTATTATTCAAGAATACCATTATTCCACATTTGAGCTCCATATTCTACTTTCTTCCATAATCCAAGTCTTTCAACCATTCAATATTCTAAATAACATGAAATGATCATAAAACTCACCTTTGATTGTGTAGGAATGGGTTTTGGATGAAAATTCCTCACTTGGAGAAAACCCTAACTTCAATTCCAAAGAGATTTCTTGCTTTCATCAACCCTAGCTAGCATTCTTGCACTTGATTTCCTTGGATTGATGATGTTGATCTTTGATTTGCCTTGATTTATGTAAATGAAGTGTGTGGAATTTCTAGAGATTTCAGAGAAGGGAGAGGAGTTGAGAAATGAAATAATGAAATTTATAATTGGGAAAATTTTTATATACTTGAAAACTTATACTCAGCCGTGAAATTGCGTTCATCCTTTTACCCTTATACGATACCTTATACGGTCCGTATAATTTTATACGGTCCGTATAAGTGACCATATTTCACCATCAGGGATACTTCCGGTTATCCCTCTCTACGGACCGTTATAAATTATACGGACCGTATAAATGGCCGTATAATCCACCTTCTCACCGAACTTGTTCTCGTCGTTTCGTTTGATCTCCAATCCTTATGAAACCTTCCTAGCACTTGCTTAACACTTCATTAGCAATCTAAAGGGCATCATAACTCTTCCTCAAGACATTATTAAGTCAACATTAGCTCGGTACTCTCAAAACTTTTTCAAAACACAACGTATACTTTGCCTTTCTCAACGAACTTTCTTCTCTTGCCTCAAATGTCTTTGGAATCTTAATTAGAACCACTAAGTACTACTTCTTACTTGTAGAAACATCATATACTTCTTACCCTGCGTTAGTCTATCTACCATACGACGACATGAAATTTTTCGAGGTGTAACACTCTTCCCCCTTTAAAAACATTCGTCCTCGAATGTTAAGTTCTCGGGAATTCTACAAAAATTTCGCCAGAGTTTCCCCTGTAATATGGCGCTACCATCCTATCACAACAGCCCACAATAACAATGCCTCACAGGGCTACAACACAATAGCAAGAAAATATGGCCACACACGACCAAAAACATAAAAAGAAAGCATTACATACCTCATAATATTGATGTCTCATCTTGAATCTCTTCCGGGGTGGAAAACAAGCGTGGGTACTTGGACTTCATGTCTTCTTCCGCTTCCCAAGTCATTTTCTCTCGGTTATTGTTTCGCCATAAGACCTTGACTGAGCTACCTCTTTATTTCTAAGTTTCCGTACTTGCCTATCTAGTATAGCAATAGGTACCTCTTCATAAGCCAACCTTTCATTAACTTGAACATCATCTACAGACACGATTTTAGGAGGATCTCCGACACACATATGAAGCATTGACACATGGAAAACTGGATGGAATGATTCAAGTTCTGGGGGTAAGTCCAGTTCATAAGCTACTTGGCCTATCTTGCGGACAATCTTATAAGGTCCAATGTATCGAGGACTTAATTTTTCCTTCTTACCAAATCTCATCACACCTTTCATCGGTGATACCTTTAAGAATACCCAATCATCAACTTGGAATTCTAAGTCTCGCCGACGGTTGTCCGCATAAGATTTCTGGCAACTTTGGGCTGTCAACAATCGATCTCGGATAACCTTGATCTTTTCCACCGCTTGTTGAATCAACTCCGGACCTATTAGTTGTACCTCTCCTACTTCAAACCACCCAATTGGGGATCTACACTTTCTTCCATATAGAGCTTCATACGGGGCCATCTGAATACTGGAATGATAGCTGTTGTTGTATGCAAACTCAATAAGAGGTAAATGGTCATCCCAACTACCACCGAAATCTAGCACACATGCCCGTAACATATCTTCCAAGGTCTGAATAGTGCGTTCGGCTTGTCCATCAGTTTGTGGATGAAACGCTGTGCTAAGCCTTACCTGAGTACCCAAACCTTCTTGAAAAGACTTCCAGAATTTAGCTATAAATTGTGCTCCTCTATCTGTGATAATAGATATTGGGACACCATGAAGTCACACAATCTCCTTAAGATACAACCTTGCATAATCTTCTCCGAATATATGGTTCGACTGGGAGAAAATGAGTTGATTTCATGAGTCTATCCACGATCACCCATATGGAGTCATACTTGCGCCGAGAACGAGGCAAACCTACAATGAAATCCATGTTGATCACTTCCCATTTTCAGGTTGGAATTTCCATGGCTTGTAACAATCCTCCTAGCTTTTGATGCTCAATTTTCACTTGTTGGCAATTTGGACATTGAGCTACAAATTTCGCTATGTCTTTCTTCATTCCATCCCACCAATACATTAACTTGAGATCGTGATACATCTTTGTCGCTCCTGTGTGAATAGAATACCGAGAGTAATGAGCTTCTTCTAGAATCCGATGACGTAGTCCTGCAACATTTGGAACACATAGCCTGTGTCGGTACCTAAGAACTCCATCTGTAGAAACTTCAAATGGCGACTTCTCTTTCTCAGGAAATGTATCTCTATAGTGACTCAACTGAGGGTCTTCATATTGGCGCTCTCTCACCTCCATATCTAAGGACGAAACAGTTGGGTTGTGAATACCAATTCTTGCATTGCCTGAATCAATTAGACGAACTCCGAGGTTAGGCTAGTTGGGTGGAGCTCACGGATTAATTCTTTCTTCTCCGGAGGGATCTTACATAGACTACCCATTGATTTGCAGCTAAGTGCATCAGCTACTACATTCGCCTTTCCAGGATGCTATAAAATACTCACATCATAATCCTTTAATAATTCTAACCACCGCCTCTCGTAGATTTAACTCCTTCGTTTGAAAATATATTGGAGACTCTTGTGATCTGTATAAATATCAATATGTACACCATACAAATAGAGTCTCCACATCTTTAGCGCATGAATAACCGCGGCCAATTCAAGATCATGGGTCGGATAGTTCTTTTCATGTTTCCGCAATTGCCGGGAAGCATAGGCAATGACTTTACCGTGCTGCATCAACACACAACCTAACCCAACACCGAAGGCATCATAATACACAACATAACCGTTTGGTCCTTCTGGAAGTGTCAGGACTGGGGCTAAAGTTAATCTATCCTTCAATTCCTGGAAACTCCGTTCACAAGCATCAGTCCATTGAAATTTTGCTGATTTTTGAGTTAGCTTCGTCAATGGTGCTGAAATAGAGGAAAACCCTTCCACAAATCTTCTATAGTAACCTACCAATCCCAGAAAACTACGAACTTTTGTAGGCGTTGTAGGCCTTGGCCAAGTCTTCACAACCTCAATTTTCTGAGTATCAACTCGAATGCCATCAGCTGAAATGATATGGCCCAAAAAGTCACAGAATTTAGCCAAAACTCGCATTTCAAAAATTTTGCATACAACTCACGAGTCCGAAGAATCCCAAGGACAATACGTAAATGGTCTGCATTCTCTGCTTTTGTCCGAGAGTATACTAGAATATCATCAATGAACACGATCACAAACAGATCTAAGAGAGGCCTGAATACATTATTCATCAGATTCATAAACACCGCCGGAGCATTAGTCAACCCAAATGACATCACCCGAAATTCATAGTGGCCATATCTCGTTCTGAAAGTCGTTTTGGGAATATCTTCTTCTCTAACTCTCACTTGGTGATACCCCGATCTTAGATCAATTTTGAAAATCATTTGGCACCGTGTAATTGGTCAAACAAATCATCGATTCTTGGAAGCGGATATTTATTCTTTATCGTCACCTTGTTCAGCTACCTATAATCAATACACATCCGTAGGGAACCATCTTTCTTTCTCACAAATAGGACAGGTGCTCCCCACGGTGATGAACTGGGCCTAATGAATCCCTTCTCGAGCAAATCTTTCAATTGCGCCTTTAGCTCTTTCAATTCTGCAGGAGCCATTCTATAAGGAGGAATAGAAATAGGTTTAGTGTCCGGCAACACATCAATAGCAAAGTCAATCTCTCTTTCCGGAGGAAGGCTTGGAAGTTCATCTGGAAATACATCCGAAAATTCATTTACTACCGGGACGGATTGAAAAGTCGGTGGCTTTGCTTCGGTGTCATGAACTCGGACTAGGTGATAAATATAGCCTTTAGCTATCATCTTCCTTGCCTTAAGGTAGGAAATAAACCTACCTCTTGGGGACGTTGTATTACCTTTCCATTCAAGTACGAGTTCTCCCGGGAATTGGAATCGAACTATTTTCATTCTACAATCCACATTAGCATAACAAGAAGCCAACCAATCCATGCCCATAATCACATCAAAATCTAACATTTCTAGTTCAACCAAATCAACTTTAGTCTGACGATCACATACCACAATCACATAATTTTTATACACTTGTCTCGCTATTACTGGATCACCAACTGAAGTAGATACCTCGAAAGGTTTAATTGGCTCGGGTTTCACCCCAATACGGCCAGCAATATAAGGAGTAATATAAGACAACGTAGAACCCAAATCTATCAATGCATAAATGTCATGAGAGAATATAGATAGTATACCTATAACCACATCCGGGGAGGACTCAAGATCTTGACGTCCGGTTAGAGCATAAATACGGGACTGGGTACCGCCTGAACTGGATGCTCCTCCTCGGCCCCTACCATGGCCTCCGGAATCCGGGGGGAGTCTATCCTACGGGCGCACGGAAAAGAAGAATCGGCCGGATCCCGTGGGATGAACCCCACCTCTACCACCTCGAGGGACAATCACGCATCACGTGCCCAACCCGTCCACAAATATAACAAGCATCTCGAACCTTGGCGACACGGCCCGAATGTAACTCTTTGCACCGGCTACATCGTGAAACCAGTGGTCTCCTCTGGCTAGGATCACCTCCCAACTGGAACCTGAGACCCTCGAACTCTGACCCGAACTAAAATAAGTGGGGCGATCAAACCTCCTACTCGCGAACCGAGGAGGTGCCCTAGTGGCGGATTGGCCCGAATATCTAGGAATACTTGTTGCCGCCGACCCTCTCTATACTCACTACCAGCATATTTGGCCCTCTTGCTCTTGTCCTCTATCAATATCACGCTCACCCCTTTGGGGGATGTTCTTGCTCTTCTAAATTCTGGGCATGGGCCTGAATACGGGAAATATCCATCCCCTCTTGCAATGAAGCTGTCAAGCAATCCTTGAACAAATGTGGCCCTAAGCCACTCACAAATCTATGTACTCTATCTTCCATATCGGCTACCATGGTAGAAGCATACCGAGCCAATGAATTGAAACGGAAACTATACTCCCGAGCACTCATATTCCCTTGCTTTAGATTCAGAAACCTATCAGCTCGGGCCCTTTGAATCTCAGGTGGCAAATAGTGGTGGATGAAAGCATCTATGAATTCCTACCAAACTGGGGGAGGTGCATTTTCCTTTTTCGAAGATATCCAGTTATTATACCAAAGAACCATCACATCCCAGAGTCTAAAGGTTACCAACTCCAAAGATTCAGTATCGGAGGCATAGATGGTTCTCAACGTTCTCAGTATCTCATCAATAAAACCTTGCGGGTCTTCATCCGACTTTGACCCGAAAAATTCTGGGGGATTTAAACTCATAAAATCATGGGCTCTAACACTAGTCTCCCTATCACCTGGACCCGTACTCTGCCACTGTACCTGAGCGGCAACTAGCTGTGTCAGTAGCTAAATAGCTTCGGTCATTTGTTGACCCGAAGCACCCGGTGGAGGAACTAGAGGCATAGGAGCTGGAGCTGAAGCCCCTCCTTATTCTTCTAGGACCGGCGGGGTGTGAGAGGTATTGGATGAAGCCTCATTATGGGATTCACCTCTTCTATATCCGTTGGTGGATCCCTTTCCATCTGCCATGCCGTAGTAGCCTTTCCCTTCTGGGCGGCTGTGGCTTTTCTCTTTACCGGCATCGCTGAAATCATAACGCACAATTAGGGAGAAGAAAATCTTATAACATGGCTCTATGGCACGATCTAATAAGAAGAAGAATGGTCATTTTTCCTAAATGCCCCCCAGCCTCTTGTTTATAAGTGTGACGCGCTTCACACCCATAAACGAGACTCTGCTGGACAGGGCTCGTAGACATACCCTAAGACGGAACTGCTCTGATACCACTTTTTTCACGACCCAGCTAGGGGTCATGATGGGTACCTGGAGCTGGCTACCGGGCACCACTCATTACGCTAGTCATCATACTCATCCTGGACACATATAATCTCGAAGGCAACACATGCATATATATAAGACTTTACGGCTGCGAAAATGATATACAAAAATACAATGTAGTCATCATAGGACATCTACTACCCACACATAAGTATCTACGAGCCTCTACTTGAGTACTAAGACATAAGGACGGAACAGGACCCTGTCATGCCCAAAAATATATATACACAAAATAATATCTCAAAAATGGCACCTCCGGAATAGTGGATTGCTCCTGTGAATCGTGAGCACTCCTAGAATCCGGTCACCTCCCCGTTACTCGTGGGCATGAACACAATGTCCAAAAAGAAAGGGCGTCAGTACGAACATTGTACTGAGTATGTAAGGCATGAGTAATACTAACATAATAAAGAAATAATGGAACATGAGGTGAGGATATAACCTGCACGTCAATTACCTCGTAAGGCGTATACTATGCCTGCTTAACTTTAGAAAGAAAACACATGCATGCATATCAAATATATCATCTTCGTTAACCCGCGTCCGGTTAACCATCACACGCCGCCTACTAGTGGTGTCATGTCCGGCCATCTAGGCACGGTGTTATCTTAAGCCGCCCGCCTTAGCGGTGTCATGTCCATCCATCTAGGCACGGTGTAATCTCATCATCATGTACTTATCATAAAGCAAGCATTAGAAATAAATTAAAAGCTACAACTCTATCGGGGTGACGTGAGGTCAAGAACCCCCGATTCCATTATGGAGTAGTCATGATCATCATGCCTCACCTTGAAGGAATTATCATTATAAGGAGAGTCTAGCAATAATGAATAACGTCAAGGAATCATATAAGGATTATTAGCTTCGTAAAAATATCATATCATGAGCTTTAGAATGGCAAAATACATCAAATGACACTTAAACTATACCCAAAATGTCGAGTTCACACTCAAATAATGCAGGCGACCTATTACACACCTCAACATCTAAAAAGTGAATTTAACACCCCCTAGAAGCTGATATGACACAAAAAAAAATTATTATTAAAAAATAGGCACGTTTTGTTGATTTTTTTTTTATCTTTTTATGTTTTTTTTTTGCTAAATATACCCCCGCCCTGCCCCACCCCCTCTTCTTCATCTTTTTCATCTTCCTCTTCTCCTCCACGCCCCCCCCCCCCCTCCACTGCCGCCCACTGCCGCCGTCCACCTGCACGTCACCCCACTCCCTCTTTTTCTCCACCTTCACGCCACCTCCTTCATTTCAAATTCACAAACAAAAAGTCTGAAATATAACCCATTTCTTCTTCTCCAAAAACCACCCAATGATTTCTCCAACCAGCCAAAGCAACACCCACCACCACCCTACCGGAAAAATTGAATTGAGGAACAAATCATCCAATTCCTCCTCAAATTCGTCCCACTTACACTCAAATTCATCCAAGTTTAGGAAACAATACATAACTATAATGAACGAATTGCCCTTCAAATGGACTTTTAACAACAATGAAGAGATTGCACGAACTGCCCTTCAAATGGACTAGATAAATCAAATTTTCTTCATTGTTGATAAACAATGAAGAAATTGCATGAACTGCCCTTCAAATGGACTTCCTCCATTTTCCTCTTCTTCTTCTTCCATAGCCACTATAGCACCACCATTTCTCTGATAAACCAACTGTTGAACCACCACTAAACCACCATCATTCCCCTATTTTTCCACTGGTGAGCTTAAGATTTGGATTGTCCAATTTTTCCAACCCATTTTCCCTATTCTTCTTTTATTCTTTACATATAGTTTTCTTTGTGGATTTTTGATATTAGTTTTGTCTTCTTCCAAACTTTTTCCCTTGTAATCATTTTTTTTATTGAATTTGAAAGATTATCATTGATTTGGGTATGGTAGCTAGTAAAATTGATTGTGGTGAAGTAAAATTGATGGTGGTGATGAAATTAATGGTTGGGTTTGGAGTTGATGATAATGGGGTGGTGGATTTGGTTGGTGGCGGGTTGGCAGCAATGGTGGTGGTTTAATGGTGGGATGGTTTAGTGATGAAGAAGAGATAATTATTAGAGCATTTTAATAGTTAACTAGGGATTAATTAGTATAAATTTAATTAACAAAAGAAAAGGAAAAGAATATAAAAAAATTTAGAAGATTTCCACGTGGCGCCGGCATGGCGCTGACGTGGTGCTGATGTGGCGCGCATACACACCTCCTCTGTGCAACCGGGTTATGTGCATATCAGGTGGTATTAAATCCACTTTTTAGATGTTGAGGTGTGTAATAGGTCGCGTGCATAGTTTGAGTGTGAACTCGACATTTTGGGTATAGTTTAAGTGTCATTTGATGTATTTTGCCGCTTTAGAATCTCTAGACTTAGACTCATCATCATCTTCATCATATTCGTAACATATCTCTTAACTTTATCTCATGAGAAGCTCTTTATAAACATAGACTCATAGTTTTCGAAATGTAAGAAGGTCATGGAAAAACAAAGGAAGTCATGTCATAGGAATCATGCCTTAGAAAAGAAGGGACTAGCCTCACATACCTTTTCGCCTTTCTAACTTGCCGACTAAATGCTTCCTTCCAAGTTCGTAATTCTACATTCGAGGGAATTCGTACTAAGGTTAGATAATCGGAAACATGCTCAAGCTTAAGCTAAAGCTAACGAAAATCGGGCAGCATCTCCTTTGTTTCTACAACTTTCTCCACATAATATAACAACTCCCAAACATCAATAACAACATTCATAATATCATAATCAACAACTTGGACAAGTTCGACATTATCCAATTCCAGAAATTCCCTCTCAAAGTCATTCATAACCACCACATTCATCCTCATATAATGCTTCTCCAATTTTCTTAGTACCATTTATATCAAGATTATGCTCATAACATCTCAAGAATTATGGTTCATGTCACACTACTATTCAAGAATGCCATTATTTTCACATTTGAGCTTCACATTCTACTTTCTTCCATAATTCAAGTCTTTTAACCATTCAATATTCTAATGTCACACCCTAATTTTCGATAGGGCATGATGGGCACCCGACCCTTACTTAGGGCCGAGCGAACCCGCTAACTCTCGTCATAATCATAACCATACTGGGCCCGCAAAACAGGACGTAAGCATATAATGAAATTTCTTTTTCCGAAAACAAACATGCCTTTCATCTTTATCAAAATCAAATGAAACTAGCACCGTACGAACATATGAAGTTCGTAACATAATGCATATAATACGTCGGCTTACATAGCAAGCTACAATCGACATATCATACACATGACACTCGTCGTAAAGTGTCTACCATAACTTCGTATACCATACAAAAACACTCTGACTCGGCAAAGACCGGGAGGAAAATGGAGCTCGCCAATCCAGCCGGAACATCTTCTCAACATCATCTACTCATCTATAGGTACCGCGCGGCATGAAACGCAGCCCCCGAGACGGGGTCGGCATTTTAATATATACCGAGGTACGTAAAGCATGGCATGGCTTTAAACGAGGTCATAACTAAAGCATGAGTGCAAATGAGCATAACAA
>NC_081349.1:48990367-49055435 GCF_029784015.1 Lycium ferocissimum | reverse complement strand
ATTGTAGTAAATATCCTTTCCATGATTCTTCTAACTTGATTTGGGCAAATCTTTTTCTTCCATATCTTCTCCCGTAATTCCATCTCTTAATATCTTCTTCTTCATATTTTGTTTAGATCTTCACCAAATCTTTCTTCATCAAATAAACCTGTACCAAAAATAATTTCACCACAAGTAAATGTTCTTTTATTAAATAATTGTGTTGGTTTGTTATCATCAAAATTAGTAGGTAAAACCTTGGACCTAACATTACTTACAATCATTGAAACATCAGACTATCAACCACTGATGGAATGTGATGTCCAAAAACAGGATGCACCAAATGATATTTCAAGTCAAGCATATGATTATTTTTTGGGAGATATGGAGATCTTGGACTTCATACAAATTTGGAGGAGTAAGAAAATGAATAGGTACAAATTGGAGCACCAGATATTCTGGAATATCAAAGCTTTTATCATTGCTACTTTTCCAAGGATCAACGTAGAGGGTGGCTGGAATAAGATATGTAGCACTAGTGAAAAGTTGAAACCAATTGTAATTGGAGGCAGGTGGTGTGGTACAAAACTTCCTGAACCATTGGTTAAAATAAACATTGATGGTTAGTTAAGACAGCACTACTGGAAAAGCTGAAATTGGGGGAGTAATTAGAAACTAACATGGGGATCTGATTATGTCCTTCTCAGTGACAATAAACTGCGGCAGTAATAATTAAGCTGAGGCAGTGGCTGCTAATTATGGACTGAAATGGTGCTTACATTATGGTCTTGACAAGCTTTTGTTGGAGTTGGAATCACTTAAAATCGTAGATATGCTGAAGAACAAAGACACAAGCAATCTCAAACTCAGAAGATTATCCAAAATACTACATAGGCGATAGAGTGAAAAGATATCACCAAATTACATTGCTTCAGAGAAGCTAATGGTATTGTTGACTTTTTTACTAAACTTGCATCCTCAAGGGGAAATAACACATTCTGCTACTCTAACCAGCAACTACCAAGAGAAGTGAAGGGGCTATTTCAACTAAACAAATCTCAACTTCCTAGCATAAAAAGAAGATATGACAAGAATAACTATTTTGTTAGTTGATTACTTTTGTATATAGTATATATGGAAGTTGTATAGGTTACCTTCAATATCTTTTGCATATTGTAGATTACAATCCTTATGTACTAGATGTCAGGTCTCTACCCCCACCCACCTAAACAACTTGGATCTTCAGACTAATGCTTGACTCGTTCTAAGAGAGTACAACGAAATTTAGAAGGTTGCATGTTTTCGCAAAAGTGGCCAAGGGCATATTTCAAGCAACCATAACCCCTTGATTAGTTGAGAATTTGGAAAAGCTTCCTCAATGAAAGTTGTAGTGCGTTGAAATACCTTTCCATCCATATCGCAAACCCGGATCTAACAGAGATCGTCACGAGAAGTTATGAGCATTACGAAAACACTGTGCAGACGCAGTGACCCGCGATGGCCACGCGTCACGCAGCCATCGCGCAAAAAGGGCCTTTTGGACCAAAACTCTGCAGAGCACCCCGCGATGGGCGTGCGACGTGGGCCCATCGCGGATGGGCCGGGTTTTGGGTCAAATTTTCGAATTTCGTATTTTTAAGCCTATACTAAGGTTGAGATTATTTCCCTAACTCCCTAAAGCTCAAAAATCACCCCGGAGACATAGAGAACAAGTCCCAAGCCTCAAGAACCCTCCAAGGTAAGTTTTATGATGATTACATGCTGAATTCAAGTCCCTAATACCTTACTACATGATTAAACCCTTCTAATCCATAGAATTTCGATCGGGGCAATATTGATTGGCGAAGAAAACCCTAGCTTTTGAATTCAAGGAGATAGAACGTCGAAAAGATAATTCTTTCACCCTTTTATCGATCATAGTTGTGAATTGGTGATTAGACTCTAGGTTCTTGAGAGATAAGTTAATGGGTTTGATAATAAAAAGCGTATGAACTATTGTATGGTTAGGATTGTTAATTTAGGATTGTTGTAATCATATGGGTGATGAAGAATGATGTTAATCATGACTAATTGAGAACGGGGATTGGGTGAAGAAATACCATCGTGAATTTAGTACCTAATCAGTATAGACTCGTGTTTGATATCCCATGAGTCTCAGTCTTGAAAACTCAGTATGCTTATGAACAATTAATGCTTTAAACTCCATAATCAGTTCATGAATACATGTCTCAGCATAGTAATGTTCAGTATTCTAGTGATATGCATTTTAGTATGATTCTCAGTTCCTTAATATAAAGTGTTGAATATTGAATATATGTATCTTTGCCCGAGGGCACAGTCTTATGTATATGTATACTTGGCCGAGGCCATAGGCTGACACACTTACTTGGCCAAGGCCACCAATTTGTACACTTATATTAGGCCGAGGCCACATACTATTAACTCAATTAAAACAGGAGATTTCATATTCAGAACAGGGAGTACCTATTACTTTACTTCTCTTGTTCAGTTCAACTATCAATATGTTCAGTTTCAGTTTCGGTTTCAGTATATTATCTGTTATTGATTTGGGCTGCCCTTTCCCCAAAGAACCCACAATTATTTATTCTTTCGGTTGGTTTTACATATCATTACAATTCAAATGTACTGACGTCCTTTTTGCCCAGGGCCTGCATTTCACAATGCAAGTATGTGCGATTTACAGGACGATGAATCTGCTCACTAGGATTCTCGTATCAGCTGCTTGGTGAGCCCCAGTTCCTTCGGGCATTATCATATTTTCAGTCTTTACGATTTCAATCGGTCGAGGTATGCGGGCCTTGTCATATAGAACGGTCGATATTTCAGTACTCCTTAGAGGCTTCATAAACTATAGTTGCAGTTAGTTAGAGTTTAGTAGGCTCTTGTGTTAGCCATATCGGATACTTATTTATACTTTTAGACTTATCTCAGTATTTCTGCATTTATGGTTATTTAGTCAGTCTTTTAGTTGAACAACGTTCTTCTATATTTTATTCCGCATTTAGTATAATACCACATGCGATTCAGCCAACCAGTTGGTTCAATCGGTCACATGCAATCAGGCTCCAAGTGTCGTGTTACACTCAGGCCATGGTACGAGCAGTGACAACCCCCCCCCCCCCCCCCCCCCAACTCTTTCAACTATTTTTTGCATCGAATGAATGGGCCAGACAAGGGTCAAGCCAGGTCCTTAACATCAAACATTGATACACAACTTCATAAAAAAAAAGGTTAGTATTAGCGATATATGAATTAAAATAACTAAAGTGACAGACCAAAATTATAATAGTAAACAAACGTAACCACGTATTTTATTTATATATTGTATACTAGTTTTTATTACATCAAACAAAACATTGATAATCTCTGTATTTTACTTGTTGCAGTACAATGTATTACTGATCCCTTAAGAATTTGTGCATCTTTCTTAATCATTATACACGGCTACCAAGAACCTCATGAACATATGCTTTGAGATTCACATTAGATGAACCATCTTCCTTCATAGAATCTTTAGCCAAGTCCTTCCATTTCTTAGCATTATTTCTCAATTCCTTCCTTTCCTTTCCATCCCCCATGACAATATCAATGCACCTTTTGAACTCGGCCCCTTCAATAACGCCTTCTTCATTCGCATTCACTCTCACGCCAATCTTCCAAACATCTTGAACAAGCTTTGAATTGCAACCTTGGTCCACCCAAAGAGGACATGCCACAACAGGAATCCCAGAAACTAAGCTCTCCAGAGTTGAGTTCCATCCACAGTGACTCAAGAAGCAGCCCAAAGAAGGGTGTGGTAAAACCTCTACTTGACAACACCAAGACACTATTTTTCCTTGCTTTTCAAGTTCCTCCTTGCAACTCAAATTTTCAAATGGTTTTTGCCCATTCCTAATTACCCACAAAAATGGTCTTTTACTCTTTACCAATCCTCTAGCAATCTCTTCCATCATTTGGTTTGGTAATTCAGAGTAGCTACCAAATGCTACGTAAACTACGGATGCATTACATGTGGAATTCAACCAGTCCATGTAATCTTTCGAACAATGTCGTAAATCACCTCCATAGGCAGTATCAAAAGAGTCCTCTCCATCAAGAAAATGTGAAGGAATTAAGGGGCCAATTCCCACCATATTCACATTCTTTATAGCTCTCAAAGCATCACGGTCCAAAGTATCAAAAGTGTTCACAAGTACTATTTCATTAGCTTCACTATTTATTGACTCAACGTGCTCTTTCATTCTCTGAATTAACCAGTACATAAGGTTATCACTTGAAAGTAAAAATGATGGGATCTCACGAGTACCCACAGGAAAAGGAAGTCCGGGAAGCTCCATTGGTTGATCATCTAATAAACAATTCTTGAAATCATCTCTATAGCCAATGAAGTAATAGTAGTAGATATCTAAAAGTGTGGCTGGCTGAATCCATAAAAGTATGGCTGGGGCATTAAGCCTCTTTGCCACTATACCAACCCAAGAGAGTACGCTCGTATAGATAATACGTGAGAATGGGCGCCCCTCCTTTGCCCTAGAAAACAAATGACAGGAATTAGTGAGGGAATATATATAGGATAACACGAGGAATGATGGTTGATTTAGGCAAATTTCTCATTTTTGGGTCACCATGTAGGGTTTTGTCCCTATTTTTAAAAGTACTGTGCAAATATTTTGTTGTTATTGTTGTTGTTGTGCAAATATAGCCCTTGAAAGATTACCCTTCCAGACAACTTTAGACTCATTTTTAGTGTTTGCCCATATATTGCTCAACCTTATAGACAAAATATTGTCGTCTAACAATTGTAATAACTTACAACAAAATTTATCGTAGTCTAACGTTTTGTTATAAGATTTTCAGTTTGCTCAAAAGGAATCCTTAAACCATGATGTAAAGGTTCATAAATTGCAAAAGAAATAAAACTAGAATCATTTAGTAAACAGTTGTCCCAAAAAGAGATTCCCCTTGTCGAAGCAAGTTTTGGGGTTCAATGTTGGTGAAGCGCATCATTAGCTTATGGGGATTAAAGAGGGGGGAATCGATACAATTTAACTCTTGACCAATTTTAGAACAAGATTCATCTAAACCAATAAGATTAGACCCTTTTGTATTAGTTAAGCTCATAAAATATTGTAATACTCCCTCTGTCCCAATTTATGTGACATCATTTAACTAGGCACGTAATTTAAGAAATGAAGGAAGACTTTTAAAATTGTGGTTTAAAATAAGATTTATATATTTGTGTGGTTGTAAATCATCTGATAATGTGTAAAAGGGGAATTTTAAAGTTAAATTATTTCTAAACATAGAAAGGTGACATTCTTTTTTAGCAAACTAAAAAGAAAAGTGTGTCACATAAATTGGAACAGAGAGAGTAATAATTACTCTAGTACCTGGCTGTAAAGATTTTGGCCACAAACTCAGACCCGAGAGTGATGAAGGAAGCATAGAACTCTTGGAACTTATCGAGAGATTTGTTAAAATTGGGGTAACCATTGTCATAGCCATCAGAAAATGGAGCAAAAGTTAAGCCTTCAATGGAGGGACGATTAGACATGCAGTTCATTGCTGATAGACTTGTGGAGAAGGTCACTTTCACTCCCAACTTGATTAAACGTTTGGCAAATTGAAGAGATGGATTAATTTGGCCTTGGGCTGGGAAAGCTACAAGAAGAACATGGCAATTATCCTTCATGTTTGCCATTTATTATTGGTGTCTTTGGATATCTAAGCTAAAGAAGTGTGGAGCATGCATGTATATATAGAAGACTTTATACATTGTCATTGTAAATAAGTTTTATACTATCATGTTAATTTTGCACGTTGTAACAGGTAACATACCTTATTTCAAGATTTCAAATCCACATTTAAAGGAGGCATACATGTATATATCCTTAAATAACCAAACAGTGTAAAATTTTGTTTTCACTGACGGTGTACAAAACTCAAACTCTTATTGTAATATTAACTTGAGATAGTTGTAGGAACACATAAACTTCAAATCCTGGGTTAGCCTCTTTCACATGTGCATCCCCTGAAAAGTAGCTGTTTAGGCATCTGCTTAAGGAAATAATTAAGGAGAACAATGAGCTTCGTCCTTAAATTGCACATTCTAATTATACTTGAGCATCAAGTTAAGCATCACATGTACGGACCCCAAGACATGTTAGTGGCTTTCCTGTGTCCACTCTATATATGTTATTAACGCTTAAATTAAACATATCCTCCGTAGTCAGAATTTGAAGTTTATGGGTTTTGAAATCGAACTCATAGCTCAAGTATAATTCGTAATTAAATATTTATACATATTTAATAAATTTTTCTGATACAAATACATTATCTAAGCAAAAGTTACTGGATTGTCCGAACCCCTATATGACATTCTAGCTCCACCCTGCCTCCAACAGTAATAATCATCAAGTGGGGAAAAGTTGTACGTATTGATCATTCTTTTTTTGCGTGGATATATGAAATCTCATAATTTGAATCTTAACTGAAATTGTAATGGCACATATACAATTAGACTTTTCTGTAACAACCATATTCTACAATAAATTTCACCATAATGATCATTTTTTCTTCAGAGCCGATTTTCATGTTATATTATAGTATATTATATGTTTTCTATAATAACATTTTGTTATAGCAGCCAAAAAATATCCAGACAAACAACGTCATTATAAAAACAATCGACTTAAATCACGTTAAGCATTTCAACAAGTTCAGCCTACATTGTTTAGAAGAATTCATACTACTTTACTTGAAAGACTCTCCGCTCTTATAATTGTGACATTAATTAAAACTCGTGAATTCAACGTACAACACAGACATAGCATTAGTCACACTATTTAAACATTCACTTTAGTGATCCACAAAATAAGGATCTCAAAGAAGGACGGACTTTAGTACTCCTAGATTGAATATGAACTTTGATTTGATTTCCCATTTGTTGTTTCATTTTCTTATAACTGTGATTTTGCCACCCCAGCCCCCAATATTTCATAAGTCAACCTTCATTTGATGACATTGCACTTCTCTTCCACTTTCTGCCTTGGGGAAATAGAAGAATAGCATAAATTGAGGTTCAAAATGGAGTCCTTAGGGGGGAAAAGGGCAAAAGTAAACTATTCCACAAACCTGAGAGGCAATTTTGGACCTTTCCATACTTGCCTTTAAAAAAAAAAAAAAAAAAAAAAAAAAAAAAAATTAGGTAAAATTAACAAAATGACTACCTTTTGGTAGTTTCCTATCATTTATAACTACCTTTTAAAAATTACCATTTGTAGCATGTTTTCCCAAATTATCCTTTTTTCTGGTATATTATAAATACATGACCAAATATATCCAAGGCCATTATCAATTAATTAGCTATTAATTGGTATTTTTTACCCCTTCCACAAAAATCCCCAGATTACCTTTCCATAACCATTTTCTAACGAAACATTCAAACGTAAAAATCAAAAATTCTCAAAATTAAAACTTCCTGATTATCAATTTTCATTAATCCTTGATTTACCCATGTATTTGATAGCCTATATCAATCAAACCCAATTTTATATTAAATCTCATATATTAATTAATAATTTTGTATTCTTTGAAGTTTTCAAAATCTTGAATAATTTGATAGCTAACCAATCGAATTAAGTCAAACCCCATGTATTTTTATATTAAATCTCATGTATTTGATAACAATTTGCATCACATGTATTTGATGGATTAATTTTTAACAAAAATACACAAATATATAGAAAACTTACGTGCTTTTAGTCTATTACTAGGATGGGGTATTAATTTGAAAAAATACACAAAAATATAGAAAAATGTACACCACCAACCACAAACAATTGGTTATATAGTAGAACATACACAAATACTATATTTTTTTCTTCTCAAAACCCTAAAAAACCCTAGACCACCAAAAAAACTAGCCACGAACAAAAATTAAATTTATGGGCAGCGTCCAGGAAAACATTTACGGCTACAACTTGCCCACAATGGGAGATAAGCCGTCAACCATAATGAATGATCATTCTAGTTGGAACATCATTCACATAAAAAAAAAAATAAAGGTTAATTGCCTTCTTATGTTTAATTTGTCCACACTTGAAATCATGGAAACCAAAAAAAAATTTGAGAGAGGGCGGCCGCCCGGGTGGTGGTTGATAGAAGGAGAGAGAGAATTTTTTAGGGATTTGAGAAAATGAAAAAAATGCGAAATGGGAGCGAAAATAGAAAATGTTTTGTAAAGAGAATATATGAATATATGCAATATGAGATTGAAAAATTTTAGAAACATATAGGAAAAAAAAGTATTTAATTATAAGTAATTAAAATAAAAGGTAGTTAATATCACTAATTATGTACTAAAAGTAGCTATAACACGTAAATTTTTTTTCCAAAAAAAATTACCTCTACTTTAAAATACCAGTCACCTGCGTTTATCCTCTGGTATATTATGTGACCAAATATACCACGCCATTAACAAAGTTTCCCAAAAAATCCCCAAACCTAACGAATTCCCCTCAATTCTCAATTAACTACCTGATTTCAATTCATTAATCCGTAACCTATATCCACTTAACCCAATTCTCAATTTAAGTAATAATTTTGTATTCTGTTAAAATCTTGAATAACTGATCGAATTAAGTGAATATCTTCACTGGCTTTTGATATTTCATGTGCTAATTTTTACGTGTCCAACAAATACGTGCTTGTCTATTACTAGGATGGGGTATGTTGGAAAAAAGAAAAATGTGTGGTTACGCATCACCCTTTTTTTTTCTTTTTCGTCAAATTATGTTTATTAGTAAGGAAAACCGCAAAGAAATAAACCGAAGGGGCAGACACACCCTATGCCGAGGCGACACCCCTGAATCGAAAACTTTTTGTAAATATATGAATATATGCAATTGAAACATATGTTGACAAATAATATAAATGATCAATTATCAAATGAGCTTGGCTTTTGGTTTTTTTGCACTAAACCTCCCGAGTTTTTTACATTACGCCTTCACTTTTTCGTAAGTGGCCCTTTGTCTGTACTAAAAAAGTTAATGTTGCTAGTTGGTCAAGTACAAAGTAAACCAGACCAGAGGCATTGAATCTAATCTTCAGAATAATATTTTTATTAACATAATGTTGTTAATATCAATTATTCACTTGTTTTTTGTTTTTTTTTTTAAAATGAGTTAAAAATCAATAAGAGTTGTAATCCATGAGTATAATATGAAGTTACAAAGGTTGTACTTGTGAACCAACCCCCTATGTCGAAAGAGGCAAAAGGAAAGAACAAAAAAAGTGACATGTCAAAAAAGGCGAGATCGTCGTATAGAAGGATCATCAAAACTTGTAGCCCTTTTAAGAGAGCCGTCCCCCCAACCTCAGTCAAGAAAACACATAGAGGGAGATGTAGGGCTCAGTTTGTCTTGCGCACGAGATGAAATTCACTTTGCACCTGAAAGTGAGCACAATGTTGCAAAGAAATAGCGTATTTGTTTCTCGAGAAGAGATGGAAAACATTCTATATCATTCGATGAATAGTTGACCCAATACCTTTTTATTTGAAGAAACCCTCCACTTTAAACAATGCTAAGGGAAAACAACGACAGCTTATGTACGTTAAGAAATGCCTATAATTTTTTCAACATACATTATATGTTCAGCACTTTATATTTTACTTAAACCTTGTCCCAACATTTAGTGGTGGTCAATAACATTACCAGTGGCGAATTCAAAGAGTAACATGTGGGTTCATGGGAACGCAGCAGCTTTTGTCCAAACTATGCATATATATTAAAATATCCACTAAATATCTATAAATATGTTATTGTGAACACAATTATTACTAGTATTACATATTAGTTTGAGGTCGTAATAAAAACTCATAAGACTTCAAATTCTAGATCCAACTCTGGTAATTTACTCACCATTTACTTTTTTGTTAACAAATACTAGTGTCATTGTACCAAGCCTTCGAGTTGTAATATGCCACTTCCTCCGTCGCTGTTACAAGCACCCCACCCCTCCTCTTTCTTCAGATCTCCAGGTATGAAATTTTGAATTATTAGAGCCTAAATCCGCCCAAGAATCTCAAATTTGAATTGCATTCAAGCATCACCGAGGGGCCTATTAGTGCACTTCGCGGGCAATTTTTCAGATTTGCAACGCATGTGAGATGTATACACTATGCTCGTTTGAGCACCGATTATGAACCTCTAATTTTTAGTTGCAGCAGCTATTGATTAGTTCAGAGGACTTTTCACTGGCTCGGTAGTAGATTTGTCTCTTATTACCGGTAGTAGGGGTTATGAAACAAAACCGTGTCGATAATTCGAACCAAGCCTTCGAAAACCCGTTGTAATATGCCATTGACTTCCCGTCGCTTTTAAAAAGAAAAACCCGAACACTATTGGTTTGGTTTGGTTTTAACTAAAAAAAAGTCAAACCGAATCAAACCCCCGACATTACATTTATAAAATCTCAAACACATTTTATACATAGAAATATTTATTTATAATGTAATTTATAAATGTTTCTTTAACTTTTTCATAGTTTTTTGTCTTTTAACATATTATTTCAAGCTTGGAATTAGACTTTTGAATGGTAATAAGTTTTATAGCCCAATGATATTAGTAGCTCAAATAAAACTCAACAAAAATCAAATCAATACTAATGCTAACAAAAAAGAAATTCATCTAACACTAGAATGACAATAATTTTGATATCTATTCTTTAGTTTTATATTAGTTTAGAAAGTGAAAATACATAACCGAATTTTATTTTTTTCTTTAATATTTAGTTATGTAATTAATATTTAGTAGCATTATTTTAGCATGACTTAGTACTTTTAGATTATGATCATTTTTTACATGCCTTATAAATTAGTTGTATTTATTGTAGTATGACTTAGTACTTTTAGATTATGATAATTTTATTTTATGCAATTTCATTAATTTTTTTTTTTTGTTGAATATTTTAGTACAATGTCATCTTTCATCACGTTTTTGTGTTATTTTCTTAATAAATATCTTAATTAGATCGTCGTATCTTACTGTGACGAAATATTTGAAGTATAAGTTATATGTTTTATGAAGACTTTACCGGAAAAAACCCGAAAAACCCGAGCAGAAAACCCGAGGTAAAAACCCGACTTTTGTTGGTTTGGTTTGGTTTATAGATTTAAAAACATGAATTGGTTTGGACTTTTCAAAACTGGCTCGGTAGTAGATTTGTCTCTTATTACCAGTAGTGTTAATAGAACACATACAATCTTACGCTCAAAAGTACTCAGTCTATTCATAAAAATTGATACGGAGCTTTTGTTATTATTCTCGAAGTCTACTGTAAAAAATAGTTGGCTATAGCTGTCCGTTACAGGAGCTTCTAACAATCCCTTATTTGGCATGTCGTGAAATCATGAAGCGAACTCATTCTATTCAATATCTATATTGGGTAAAGAAGAAAGCTATTGAGTAGTGACACTCTCTTCCAAAGTAGTCATAGAAAGAGAATCGAGGGGTGTGCAGGCATTAGTGCTCAAGTACGCCGTTCAAGTGAGCAGAGACAAATGCAAAATTTAAACTTTATGGGTTCAATATTTTAAAATTTTTAGTTGAACCATTGTATTTTAAAATTTACCGATTCATGTTTACTATTTATTGCAACTCTAATAAATTTTTTACACATAAATTTAGGCTCCGCGTCGAAAGTTATGGGTTCAATTGAACCCCACATTTAATGCTACTAGCGCCGCTGCAGGTGAGTAAAGCTCTTATTTTGATAAACTTAAATAAATTTTCTGAAAACTGTTCAATTTAAAATTTTCCCAGAACAGAACAGAAATGAATCAACGGACAACACGTGGTAAGGGTCGTAATCCGAGAGGAATCATTACCCCAAGGCATAGATTGGGAGGTCAAAAGTGTCTATACCGTAAAATCAAAAAGCAATTCACTCAAGAGTTCGTCGCCCGTCCGCATCATTTTCCAAGCAGCATAGTTTTATTACCACTATTCGACTAAATCATTAACTATCAGTCTTTGCCAGCAATCCAATCAAGTGGTTTGAGTAATTTAGCTATTCTGCATTCTTTAATAGACTTAACAAACACCACTCTATTTTTGAACAGATACAACTTACCCCATCTGATACATGAGAGTTCCTGCTTGTTTCAGTTATGTCTTGCAAACGATCTCCCACAATGCCAGGAAATGCAGACTTGAATATTTTACAAAGAAGAGTGGCTCAGCATAGATCATTTAAGATTAGATGAACACTAATTTACAGATTACATAATACAAGAAAGAGTGGACAAAATATTTAACCAAGGAAGAATGAGATTATCCTATCCAGTTCCTATCATATGGTGGACTACTAGCTTTCTGATACGTACTTCGGTCCAGCTGTGAAGCATCTGATATACAATACTGCTGGAGGCTGAAACCATGTGATATCAATCAAATATTTCCTGAGCTTCAATTATGCTGTGCTGACTGGAAAGAGGGAGGAAAAAGAAGGTTGAGTGTTAAATACTGCAGCATGTTGATAATAAACAAATAGATCAAGAAGGGAAGGTGATGCGATAATACTTACTGGTCATCTTTTGTGATGCGATAATACTTTTCTGCATGCTGGCGTTGACCAATATATTGAGCAAATCTCTCGTCATGTGTAATGACAATTAGTTGAAAGTTTTCTTGGCCTTTTCTGTCCTCCATAATTCTGGTGATGTTGAAGGAACAAAGACTCAACCTTAAGAATTCACATTGAGGAGCAGCTCATAATTAGTAAATGAACAACACATACCTTAACAGAGCTGCAGCAAGACTCTCACTGTTGGAGTCATCTAGGTTTGTGGTAGGTTCATCCAGTGCTAGAATTCCACAGTTGAGACAAAAAGTTTCAGCCAATGCCAATCGTATGATAAGTGATGCAAGGACCTGAAGAATAAGAAAACTCCAGTAAAAGACAGTTCAAAAGAAAAAGGAAAAAAAAAAAAAAAAAAAGTTTAGTGAAAGTTCTGTCCAGGTTCGGATTTGAGCTAAGCAAAAGGAGTGGTCAAATCAAAGCTTTATTGGCACATAAATCAAGTGAACACACTAAAGAAATAATCAAAATTGAGATGACTATCACCTTTTGGCCAGCACTACACCTCCCTCGCATTTCTAGTTCAGTATCACCAGTTTGCATCAAAACCTGTGAATCACAGGCATTATTTTAGAAAGATAAGTGCAAGAATATCAACAAACGTTCAGGGGCTTTAAGTGCGAAGCGAACAATTCACAAAAGAAAAAAAGAAGTTGACAAATACCATATATGGGAATTTTCTAATTATACAATCAAGATTAGCAACATCCAATATACAACAGTGACAATATTAATGCTAACAACTCAAACTAAATATCACTAAAATGTAATTTCTACAAAGAGGTGGCTAGACCGACTGTGTTGTATGGGGCGGAACGTTGGCCAGAACTCTCACGTTCAGAAGATGAAAGTTGAGGAAATGAGAATGCTAAGATAGATGTGTGAGCATACAAGAAGAGATAAGATTAGGAATGAAGATATCCAAGACAAGGTGGGAGTGGACTCCGGGGTTGACAAGATGAGAGAAGTGAGGCCGAGATGGTTTGAGCATGTGAAGAGGAGATGTGTAGATGCCCCAGTGAGGAGGTGTAAGAGGTTGACATGGTGGGTTTTACGAGAGGTAGAGGTAGGCTGAAGGACTATTGAGGGGAGATGATTAGACAGGACATGGCGCATCTTCAGCTTACCGAGGACATGACCTTAGATAAGAGGGTATGGAGGTCACGCATTAGGGTAGAAGGTTAGTAGGTAGTTGAGCGTTGTCTCATTTTTCTGCGGGATAGGCTTGGTGGTAGTTGGGAGCATCGTATCTGTCGTATCGGTTTCTACTTTCTTATATTAGCACTATTCTCGTAGTTTTTTGTTCTTCGATCTTTGTTAACCACCTGTGTTTCTTATGCTTCGGTTATCGCATTATTCGTTGTTGTTATTCATGTTTTCGGAATGCTATGTACTACTTTCCTTATTTAGTTGTCATGTCTCCTTCATTTCCGTATTTCCTTTTTCAAATTGCTTTGAAATCCTTTACTTGAGCCGAGTGTCTTTCGAAACAGTCTCTCTATCTCCACGAGGTAGGGGTAAAGTCTGTGTACACTCTACCCTCCCCAGACCCCACATGTGGGATTACATTAGGTATGTTTTGTTCTAATTTCAACAACCCATGGAATTCTAGAGCTTAAATGGTATCAAGACACATGCTAGCATAGAATGATAATGATAGAGTTCTAGACTTGATATACAAAACGAAATGGAATGGGCCAAAATTAGAGCCCAACTCAGTCATAAGACTGATACAAACCAAAAAAAAAAAGAGGCTAAAACAGGAGCAAAATCCAAGAGTTCAGGTAAACACCTAGACATTTTTGAGGTGTACCAGTTTCATCTTTTGGGATTCTTTCATTATCACTTCTGCATCTTCTCCAATCTACAGCTTCACCATAGTCCCACTTCCACCACCTACAACTCCTCCTTCTACAGCTTCACCATTCTTCACTTATCATCGCCGTCAGCGTCCAACACTCAGGTCCGAATGATTCATCTCTTGCATCATATATCTCACCCAATGCGAACTTGTTTCCTCCTAGTCCTGCAATTACTCTTTGCAAAGGTAATCGCTCCACTCTCAATCCTAATCTCAATTATGTCGATTTGAGTTATCATCGCCTATCACCACAGCATTATGCCTTTGTGTATTCTTTGTCCTACGTTCTATCCCTAAGTCTACGGGTGGAGCTCTCTCATCCAGAATGGCAACAATCTATGATAGAAGAGATGTATGTTTTTCAAGCTAGTGGTACTTAAGGGTTTGTTCCTCTATGTCCAGGCAAATCTACAACTGGTTGTCAGTGGATTTATGTGGTTAAAATTTGTCCAGATGTACAAATTGATTGACTTAAGGCCTCCGTCTTGTTGCCAAAAGGTTTACATTCCAATATTTGGGCTTGACTGCATTGATACTTTCTCTCTCATGGCTAATGTCAACATATGTCCATCTTTTCAATCCAAGACTGATTTTCGCCATTGGGCTCTTCATCAATTGGACAATAGAATATTCTTCTCCACGGCAATCTTGAGGATGAGGTTTACATGGAGCAACCACCTGACTCTGTTGCTCAAGGGGAGTTTAGTGGTCTTGTTTGTCAATTGTGTCGGTCACTCTATAGTCTAAAACGGTGTCCTTGAGACTGATTTGGTAAATTCAGAATGGTTATTCAGGACTCCTCTTTGCATCTGTGCATGTATTTGGTAGTCTATGCTAATGATATAATCATCACAGGTAATGATGAAGATGAAATTACCAAATTAAAGCATCATCCTTTCACATTCTCAGACCAAGGACCTCGCTCTTCTTAAATATTGAGGTTGCCCAATCCAAATATGGAACTTCCATTTAACATCCGTATGCCACTGATATCTTAGATGAGCAAGAATGATGGACTGCAGGCCCATTGATACTCGAATAGATCCAAATATTAAGCATCTGCGAAGTCGGGGGGAACCTCCTAGTGATCATGGAAGACATAGGCGGATGGAAGGCAAGTTAAATACTCGACCTGACATTGCCTTCCCAGTGAGTGTTGTAAGTCAATTCCAAGATTCGAGTAATGGGAATGCATTTATTTGCATCCTTCAACACATAAAATTTGCTCCAGGAAAAGGCTTATTTTACGAAGATTGAAAAACATGAGCACATTGTGAGATATACAGAAGCAGATTGCGCAGGTTCACCCTCTAAAAGATGATCTACCTCAGGATATTGTATTCCAGTTGAGGGGATTTAGGGTCTTGGGAAAGTAAGAAACAAAATGTAGTTGCAAGATCAATCAAAGCAGAATATCAGTCTATGATAGTGGTTACATATGAATACATAGGGATTAGCCACTAAAAGAACTGAAATTCGGCACGACAAAGCTCACAAAAATTAATTGTTATTTCGTCAGAGATGATATTCTCAGGAGACATTGTCACAAAGTTTCTGAAGTCCAATAATCAGCTTGCAGATATATTCATCAAGCCCTTGGCAGTTGAAGAACTAGTTATATATGTTGCAAGCTTGGTACATACGCTTTTTATCGCCAGCTTGAGGGGGAGTGTTAGGATCTTGTTAATATTACTAAGATTATGTAAATATGGTTAGGATCAATTAGACTGATTTCTTGTAATCATGTAATTGGTTTTCTTTCCTTTCTTAGGCACGTTGGCGTTACTATTTAAACCCCAATAGTTTTTGAGGGTTTAATCAAGCAGTGTTCTTTCTCAATTTTCCTTCTTTCTCATATGGTGTCTATCTGAAACATTCTTATTCTTAGTTCCCGAATGTTGGGGCTCATATTATATTCTTCAAATGTCCAATCTTGTGCATAAGGGGCATGTTAATTGTCCCATATTAGGGGAGGAAATGTGATGTTGTCTCATTATATGGTCTTGGACAATTCTCATCTCATGAGATAGCTTTGAGATTGAGTTAGGTTCAAGCTTTTGACGTTGAGTTAGGTTCAAGATCCATTTCTTCGCATAATATACACAGAAGATAACCATTCACGTTAGGATTCCTTCTATTCATCTCACCTTCTCGAGTACCATTACACATTAATTCTTTTCAGCAGATAAAGCACTACACATCAGGTTTTGAAGATAGTTTAGTACCCTATAGCTGTAAGATCGAGTGCCGGAACCTTCAGAATCTGAATGAATGCTTATGTAGTCTATGTCCTGGCCCCGGTATGTTTGTTGCCACAGTTCCCTGATAATCTTATTTATCTCTTCCATTTTCATTGTGTGGAAACGCATCAGTGCTCTGAAACAAGAGAAACCAAATAGAACATAAAAGTATTTAGAATTCACACTCATAAAGTACACAGGAGATGCTTGAAAAGAATGCAACCTACAGAAATAGTTGTAATGGACGTAGTCTGAACAAGACCAAAAAAAAAAATTAAGCAGGTGAACCCAAAATAGTTGGACACAGAATTAAAAATTTGATACAACCTTTATCTAGGAAACAAACATTATATGACCATAAGGGATAGTAGAATAAACTTGGTAAACAAAATATATGACGTAAGGGACATGCATTGAGTAGAATCAACTCAGAAAACACCAGTCTAACAAAGATTAGAAAGCAATACAGCAGTTTCATACACCATGTCATAAAAGCGATAATGAATGTTTAAATCTATCAGCAAAATCTCCTTTTTCTTCTAGATCAAGACAACAGGAGATTCTATTTCTTTAATCAAATTTAGTTTACCATAAGAGGACCTCATTATTGATTAACTCTCTTATGTACATACGAGGAAGTCGAATCTCATTAGTTATCTAAACAGTAGCAGAGTGTCGAAGGATTACAAAACACAGTATATATCGGAAAAACTCTATTGCTTCTGATTATTTTTGAATTACACCAATCATTCAGGTTTTTATAGATGATTAGATGTTTACAGAAAGCTGGACTATAGCTGACAAAGAACATATGTTTTGTGTCGCACAGAAGTATGACTTTCGTCACCATTGGAGAATACCCATCACTTCATTGGATGTTGACTAGAAAGCATGGTCAGAAATCTCAATATGTATATTTATCAGAGAAAAAAATCCATTGGTGTCCAACAAAGTGACAAGATTCTCCAATGTGTTCAAACAATATTTAAATCAAAAACTATTAACAGAAGTTTGTGACACATGGTGAGGAACTCACGTCCATGGTGCTCAACTAGTGTTAGCATCAGACCAAGTATGACTCAGATACGCCACTTACGATTTATGTCCTTCCTTACTAGGCTGTGTACTAGCTGTTGACCAATTTTGACCAAGCTAACTTCTGAGCTTCAATAGGAACCCATAGTTTAGGTGATTAAATCCAACTCGTATAGGTTATATCAGTGTCCCACATGGACATTACACACAGATTAAGGAAGACATCAGATATGAATCAAATTCTAATTCCAGAAGAGAAAAAGAAAACAGTATTTACATAACGGCTATCTTGATTCATTAGAAGTTGGACAGGCAAGGAAATTTCTTGTTGAGCTACGTACTTACTTAAAAACTAATAAACTTCAGTTCCAAGAAATCATATCTTCTACCAAGATATTTACTGAGGAAGCAGAAGCCCTTTTGAAAGAAGCTATTCAGGAACAAATGGACCGTTTTTATACTTCAGAACAAGCATAAAGAAATATTGATCACTTTCGTCTTAATCTTAATAAAAAAAAGGAATTAAGCGTCTTGGATTCAAATATTCAAACAGTCTTTCTTGCTATCGAAATCTAAAAAAAATATATATATGGAAATAAATTGCGTCCAATACGATTTGAACCTATACAACCAGACAGTTGGATCCAAATGGTAATGTGTTACGCAGTAAATCCTCAATTCTTCTAGTCCCCTATTCATTTTCAGAAGCCCACTTTCTTTTCTATTAGCACTACAACAACAACAAAAACATCTGAAAAACACTGTTGTTATTATTAGCACTATCATCTGAAAAACATAGATTTGCTTTAAGTTGAAAGTTTCCTTTTGGTCTGTGGTACTAAAAAACTAAGACAAATTACATGCTTACCCTATCCTCAAACCTTCACACTATATGCATGATACATAATGGTACTCATTGTTATATATGTTCTTAACTTGCTTGTATCCAAGGAGCTGTTAAGAAAGTATTTGTTGTGCTTGGTGACAATCTGATAATGCCTTCTTCTATTCAAATTATGATTCAGGAGGGAGGCATAATTTTGTGGCATGCACAATTGCAATCACTTGGGTTCATTTGGTCACAGTTTCCAAAGGACAGAAAATGTTGCGACATAGATTTCCAGAATCATTTTACTCTAAGGAGGAAGCTTATTTAGGGCAATATCTTTTTTTGCTTATAACAGCAGTGCCCAAGCCAATATGTGTGCAATCTCAACTATTCCATCGGATACCTGCTATCTCCCACCAGCACAAGTGGCTTAGAAAATGAGAAGAAATCACCTAAAACATGTTTGGCTTAGCTGAACAAAAGTAACTTTTAAGCACTACATGTTGAAAAGCACTTCTTGAGGGTAGTAATGATTTTATGAATAACCACTTACACGTTTGGATAGAAGTGCTGAAACTGAAAATAAGTCGATGTATTCGGTATAAAAGTGATAATAAGCCCTTTTTTGTTAGGAAAAAAAAAAAAAAAAAAACTAAATGCTCTTAAAGTTGTTAACACTAAAAAGAGTTGATTATTGCAAGATTTTTAATTTTGAATTGATTCAAATACAATTTATTTGTACCAACTTTCAAAAATGTGAATTATTTGTAAAATATAATAATTAATAATTTCACCAAAATTTTGAATAGAAGAATAGAAAATCTACGGGATAGTGAACAATTCATATAGAGAAAGTGCAGGAAAAAAGAACAACCTTGAATTTTGACTGAAGTTTTTAAGGATACATTGAAAAGGTACCGAAAAATAAAGGGAAAAGGGCCAAATATACCCCTCCACTTTGATTTACTGGTTAGCTTTGTCCTCCGTTATACTATCCGGCTACTTCTACCCCGTCGGTAATGAACTTAACATATCAGAGGTTGGTTGGAAGACTCATTCATCTCTCTCACACTAGACCAGACATAGCCTATTCAATCATCTTGGTGAGTCAGTTCATGGATGATCCTCGAGATCCTGGTTGTTTTTCACATGCGGTATCTAGAGCCTACTCTAGGGAAAGGTTTGTTTTTCTCTAAACATGATCACCTCCAAATAGAAGCTTTTACATACACGGATTGGGCTGGATCTTTAGATGATAGAAGGTCTACATCCGATTACCATACACTCGTTGGAGGTAACCTAGTTACTTGGAGATGTAAGAAGCAATTTGTAGTTGCAAGATCAAGTGCAGAAGTAGAATATAGAGCTGTAGCCTAGGGTATTAATTAGCTTCCTTGGATACAAAAGCTACTGAAATAATTGAAATTGCCAGAAAATGGAAAACTTTCCTTGCACTGCGACAACAAAGCTGCAGTCAGTATAGAACAGAATCCTGTTTAGTGTGACCGCACAAAAATTGAAATTGATCGACACTTCATCAAAGAGAAAGTTACAAGTGGCACCTTTAATTTGCTTCATGTACCGTAAAAAGCAGCTAGTGGATGTGCTTACAAAAGGACTATTCGTACTTTGATTTGCAAGCTGGGCAATGTGCGACATCTTTGCTCCAACTTGAGGGGAGTGTTGATTGTGTTAATTAATTAGCATGATTCTAGGAGACTTTTTTTTTCCTAGCGTAATTATAGGTATAGAATATTTTATTATATTGTAATTGATTATCTTTCCTTAATCAGTTAGGATTCACTTGTACAAACACTCCTCACATGGGATGTAAAAACATACTGAGGTACAAAGAACCCTTTTCGTCTTCCTCAAAGTCAACAGGATAAGAAAGCAAAATAGTTTGTCAAACTTAAAGGAGCTTTTAAGCCGTAAAGCCCGACTTATAACTTTGCCTTGTTTTGCCTGATACGCATTTTTGGTGTTTACCAAACACCAAAAAAAGCTTAAAAGCTGGTTTGTCTAGCTTCTAAGCTCAAACACCCCATCAGAGTTATTGATTGAATAATCAATATGTCAGTTAAAGAAGATTGATAAAATACTTAAAAAGAATGCAAAAATGAGGACCTTTGTGACCTTTAACATTTGTTAATGAAGAGGTGAAATTATTTCTACGTTTGTATTACTTAGATCCTTGCATTAGTTTAGTTACTAATTTTAGTTTTGGTTATCCATTGCGGGATACAGAATTCCACCTTTTAGTGATGTTATAAAAAAGTTGAAAGAATTTTCTGAATAAAATAAAAAGGCTATCAAATTACAGAAGGGATATTTATCAATAAAAAATGTAGAAAAAATAAAGTTGGAAAGTATTACGTAAGCCTTTTATATAATTTATTTCTATTTACAACTCATACTAATGCCTTTAAGAATATATATATCTACATCTAAAATATTACTCCCTCCGTTTCAATTTATGTGAACACTGGGCACGGAGTTTAAGAAAGTATAGAAGACTTTTAAACTTGTGGTGTTAAATGAGTCACATATATTTTGTGTGGCTATAAATCATTGCGTAAAGGTAAATTGTTTCCAAATTTAGAAAGAGGTCATTCTTTTTGGCACGGACTAATAAGGAAAAAGGTCACATAAATTGAAACAGAGGGAGTATTATATTTAGGTACGAACTTTGTAATGTTTGATTGAACTACACGTGCACTGCATGCATCGAGAAACTAATCTCATGAAAAAGCAAAAGGCAAGACAGAGTAGTTACATCAAGTGCAGAGGCTGAACACTGAGCAATGGCTTTGGCTACATGTGAGCTTATATGGCTAAAGAAACTTCTCAAAGAGCAGAGTTGTGGAGGAGATGCATAGCAACTGATCTATGAGACTATGACAATCTGGTTGTAGTACACATTGCTTAAAACACAGTGTTTCATTACAGAACAAAGCATATAAAAGTGGATTGTCATTTCATTCCACACAAGATTGGGTCAAGATTCATTAGTTTTGTCAGCTTACATGATCAATTAGCAGATATTTTACAAAGTCACTCTGTAGCACAAAATTAGGTAAATTTGTGACTAAGTTAGGAGCATATATATGTAACTTGTCATACAATGTGTACAATCCAACTAGAGGGAGAGTATTAAGGATGTCAATATTAGGAAATTGAAAGTACGGCAAGAAGCGGTACTTTGCAAATAAAGAAAAGATTTAGCATCTTTGTTGTTTTATTTAGCATCTTTTTTGTTTTGTCATTAGGAGTAGGAATACTATATTACCGTTTTAGTCTACTTGTAAACACTATTTACACCCAACATGATTCAAAGAATAATCAAGAAACATATTCCCCAAATATCTTCCTTCTCGTTTTTTCTTGAGAGTAATTAAAAGCAATATAAAAGACCAAGTATCGCACCAAACTAGTGGCCTAGTACGCTACTAGTAACTTGCTAGGAGTAGAGCCTTAAGTTCAAATTCCTCTTAGCTGAAAAAGGAAAATATTGAGATTAACAATTTCAAAAGGCGGACTAATTACTGACTGCGTCTCGAACCGTGTATCACTACCCCTCGGGGATTTCTTGGTTATCAAAAAAGATAATACATTAAGTGTTTTAAGAAAAAAGATTTAAAATCTTTGTACTCCATTCGTGAGAATACAATATATTTGAACTTTCCCAAATGATATATCTTGACTATTTTTTAACAAGTTAGAAGAAAATGTTGAATGCTAGAAGCACGTGTTGTTGCTAGAATGCATGCAACCCAACATAAAATGCAGAAGGAGCTAATGGCTAAAGTATAAGGAGCTCACTTGTCAAGGGCACTGTAATATCTATCCAGATCCTTGTTTGCCATCTCTGTAGTCTGTCCAAAGGTACATCAATGACACTATTAGATACCTTAACGTCTTAAATTACTAAGCAATTAGCTTCATATACTTGCATCAATGGACTAAGATATTACCTTAAGCTGGATTAGCTGATCAAAATAGCGTTTGTCAATATCCTTGTATTGTGCCTGCTTAAGATCGACTTTGTTCTTGGAGATATTGCTTTGATAAACAGATAGGGTGCCATGGCACTTGTTTAACTGCAATAAGAGTAACCATGTAAATTCGAAGGACAATAGTAGCAGTGCCGTGGCACTTGTTTAACCGCAATAAGAGTAACCATGTAAATTCGAAGGACAATAATTTGAGTTAATTCCCTAAAAGGTCACCCATGTTTTGACAATTGCCTCTTAATATCACTTTTGTTTCTTTTAGGACTAGAATATCACTCAACTATCCCCATTTTCCTCAAAAAATACTAAACATTACAAAACCCTCCGTCTCTCCTAGTTGGCATGCCATGTCACATTAAAATTTTATTTTTTAATAATAAATTTATGGAATAATTTCAAAGACCTCCCTCCAAATTTGTCTTGATAACACTTAGTTCCCTTGTGGTTTGAGATATTTACATTAACATCCCTTATTTCAATTTTTGTAACCAAACTTGTTTAAATAATTAAATATTTCAAATTTACCCTTTTATAACTTAATTATGTGAACAATGTTTCGTAACAGTTCTCTCCCCTAAAATTGTTCGGATTGTTATATTAATTGTTAGGATTGTTATATTAATAGTTAGGCTAAAAATTTAAAACTATCTTATATCTAAATAAGAAATCCTAAATTCTAGTGTTAATGTAATATCACTATGAGAAATCCTAAATTCTGTTACGGTAATATTTCTCTTTGTTCTTATAATCATGTTATTAATAACAATATTTGGGCTAAAAGGAGCACATCACACTTTTAGTATTTAGAGGGTGAGATGAATAATCCATTTTTTAAATTCTTATAGTTGTATAACTGCAATAAATTTTATACTAATTTTTTTGGTAGAAGGAGCATAATTATATCTACGAAAAAGGGTTGGAAACTGTATATACAGCGTGAGACTTTAAAAATAATTAATGAAGCAGTATGAAGTCCAAGCTTTTTGAATCAATTTTCATATCACAGTTGTTGAATTTCATGTTTTAGCGTTCGAGATTAAAATTTTCAAGCACAACAAAACAAAACAAAAACACTTTACCTATAAAATTAGATAGTTATAAATTGGGAAAAATCTTACTATCAATGAGAAACTATCATCGTCAAAAGTTTAAACATTATAAATAAGGTTACAAAAGGGTATATTAGCAACATAAATAATTTTTAGTATTTAAAATTAGTTTAATTACAAAGAGTCAAAACAAGGGAAGCTAGTGTAAAGGGAACTAAGTATTATAAAGGCAAACTTGGAGGGAGGTTTTTGAAATTATTCCATAAGTTTATTATTATTTTAAAAAAAAAAAATTGAATGTGACATGGCATGCCAACTAAGAGAGAAGGAGGGTTTTGTAATGTTTAGTATTTTTTGAGGAAAATGGTGATAGTTGAGTGATATTCTAGTCCTAAAAGAAACAAAAGTGATACTAGGAGGCAATTGTCTAAACATGGGTGACCTTTTAGGGAATTAACTCCAATAATTTATACAGAGGTTTGAGTTGATTCTGAAACATGTACTGTGCTTTATTGAAAGAAAGGAATATCAAAGCAAAGAAGGTGTCAGCCAAGAGTTCAAGAGGCATGACAACCACCAAGGAATAAAGGAACAGTATCCAAGTAAAATGTCGAATAACAACTACAAGACTCATTAGGAATAGTATCCAAGTGAAATGTTGAATAAAATTACAAGACTCACTATGTAGTTGATGCAATAATTTGATAATTATGCGTAATGAATTACTTGTTAAAAAATATTGACCTTTAAAAGTAAATTGTGTCCAAGAAAGAATCCACTTTCAGACAAACTGCTGTTCTAGCTGGAAAAGCAAACCACACCACATTATTGACCTTTAAATTGAACTTTCTATTGAAGTGTGTGACCATCTCATCTAAAAGCTTAAGCTGTTAGAGAGAGCACACTTTTAACATTTAGTTATATTCTCAAGACACCCCCTCACGTGTAGGCCTGATTTTAATTTTTTCCATGGGCCAAGCACGTGAAAATTCTTTTTGATAATGGGTGGCGGTGAGATTCTATCCCAGGAACTCTATCTGATTTGATACCATGTAAATAATGGATCTTGGGCCTACCTCAACCCCAAAAGCTAGCTCATAGGTCGAGGATAGTCCAAATCCATATAAAGAGACCAATTAGCATCCCGTATCCGATGTGGGACTCTTAACGTTCCCCCACACGCCCAGACCTCGTTAACTGGAGGGTGGACCATATAATATCGGGGCCCAACATCATTAAACAAAGAATTGGGATGGGTCTGGCTCAGATACCATGTAAAGAAATGGATTTGGGGCCTAACTCAACCCCAAAAACTAGCTCATGAGGGGAGGATTGCCCAAGTCCATATAAGGACACCACCCATCATGGTTATGCTTTTATATATGCTAACCTTTACTGAAAGTCACATGGAAGCCAAAAGAGAAAAGTTCTAGAGGGTAACATGTTCATCGAGAGTCGAAAGCTAGCACATGAGGTCTATCGGTGGAATATTTATACCAAAAATAATTTCCCAATATATTCACAGAGAGATCAACTCATACCTCAGAAAGTAGCCTCTCTCTTTCGTGTGAAAGCTTTTTAAGCTCAGCTTCAACAGTGGAGAAGCCACCCACCGTCAGAACTTTATCTTCCAGTAATTCAATCTCATGCGTGAGCTCATCAACTTCAGCCTTAGTTTTCCTATAGTTCAAATTATCCTCAATGTTGCGTCTCAAATGATCCTGGTTCCGCATCAAATCCTTACTTTTCGTCACTTCAGCCGAAACCTCATTCTTTCTGGACTCGCAACTTAGAAGCTGAGATTCTGACACGCTTTGCTTGTCCTGCAGTTCATTCAATCTTTGTTCTTTTTTCAAATCATAATACCTGCAAGAGAACTAATTATCAATATGACCAATTAGAGAATGATCTTTTGCTTCATCTATTTAATTAAACATACTCTTTAATTTTGGAGTTAATCTTCCGAAGTGTAAGTACTTCCTGTTGATAATCTCTTATAATTTCTGCCTGCTGTTCCAACTCTTTACCAAGTTCTTTTTTCAGTTCCGCGTGGTGCTTCAAATGTCTTTCCTTTTCCTTCAACAAGGGACCAAAAGCCTCTGCAAGATGCTGAAATTCACAAAGCATGCAATGTGAGCTCAGGATATCCATACTATTTCTAGTTTTAAATTGCAGAAATTAAAGTACAGGTAAAATAGTTCATGTAAAAATTTCAAAGATAGATCTGTAATAGGTTGGATTAAATTAACAAGAAAACTAACAACAATACAATTATGAATAAAATCTGTCTTAAATAAATTTATGAGTGTTAAGTGCTGACTAGCTTGATTGTAGGATAGTTTATTTAGTTGTAATTATATGTAATTCATGTACCGCGATCAATTGACTTTCGTAAATTAGTAATAAGACCTCTTGTGTAAGTACCCTTGCTCATGGGATGTAAGACATGTAGAAATACAAAGGAATTCTTCTTCCATCAGAATCTTCAAGATTTCAGTCATTACTGTCTTTTTTTTAGTTGATTTCTCTCCCTAGGTAGCACAAGGGTTCCATTTGTGATTCAAGAGGTCGAGTTAACTTCCCTCTTATATTGTTCGCAAAAAATATTTTTTTATCAGTTTTGTGCAAAAACCACCACCACCTCATGCTTTCTATAGCTGGTGACCAAACCCAACAAGCAGCTCCACTAAAGACTGCCATAAGTGCTGTCATGCACACCACCAACAGCTCCAGCTCTAGTGACGTGTTAGCTTCACATGCCAGCGAGTAAAACTTTTTCCAACGACTTTTAGAGGAAAACTTTACTCCTTGGCGGTCTCCCGCCTATCTCGAGCCTACCCAGCCCAGTTTTAGCAATCCAATCCTATTTCCGGACATAGTATCTTCTCTGAAGGTTTTATCTTAGGATTTCAAATTCTGCAAATTTTCATCTTAGAAATTTTTTCTTCCCTAAGGGAGTTCTAATTCCCCCCACAAAAAAAAAAATGCTTGGATTGTTAATCAAACAATAGGGGGACACAAAAGTAGTCAATAAAAAATCTCTCACACAAATCAGCTTCGTGAAACTAGATATTAATACTTGAAAATTACTTGGTTATATAATTGGAGAGAAAAAAAAAACACCTGACTTGACTGATGTTATGGTCAATGGAATCTTGATATTTCTCTTGTTATGACATGACTTTTGAATACCATGCACCCTCGAATTTCTAAACAGTATTTGTTGCTTGACACTGTTGCGGAAATGAGGATGTTGAGATAGATGTGCGCGTTTACCAGGACAGACATGTCCAGAAATGAAAATATTCGGGATAAGGTAGGAGTGGCCTCGATGCTCGATGACCAAGACAATATGTGCGAGAAAATAGCCTATAATCACATGAGGTTGAGATGGTTCGGTCATGTCCAGAGGAGAGGCACTGATGCTCCGGTGAGGAGGTGCGAGAGGCTGGCACTGGAGGACTGGAGGAGAGGTAGAGATAGGCTGAAGAAGTATTGGAGAGAGGTGATCAGGCAGGAAATGGCAAGTCTTCAGCTCACCGAGGACATGACCCTAGATAGGAGGGTGTGGAGCTCGAGGATTAAGGTAGAAGGCTAGAAGTAGGATTAGTATTATTTTCTTAACCAGTAGGATTAGTATTATTTTCTTAACCAGTAGAATTAGTATAATTTTCGTCTTTTTAGTATTATTTTAATATCCCCGTATTCCTATTCTTAGTTTTCTATTACTACTTGTTGTCTCTTCTGCTTCAGTTTTCTTACTATCCTGATGTTGTTATTGCATATGTTTTCATAATTGTCGTGTTTCTGTTTTACTTGAGCCGAGGGTCTATCGGAAAGAGCCCTATACCTACCAAGTAGGGGTAAGGTCTGCGTATACTCTACCCTCCCCAAACCCCACTTGTGGGATTACACTGGTATGTTGTTGTTGTATTTATTGCTTGACACTACTGGAAAAAAATATGAAATTCAACTAAATGCACTTACTCTCTCAAGGGAAATGATGCCCCGATCTTCAAAATTCGGTATAAAATCCACGACACAAAGCAAGATGAGTTGATCATCACTGATTATACTCTAATTCAGTGGGCTACATCAGAAATAGAGTACTATCAGGACCTCTAAAAATGTGTTTCGAGGATACAGTCCTATTTCAAAAATTGGTTAAAAAGGGAGTGAGCCTATGATTTTCTGGCCAGTTTGAACAAAGAGTATGCTCAAGTCAGGGTTCAAGTTCTTGATAAAATTCTTTTTCCTTCTCTTGAGGATGCATACTCTTATGTCCAGTAGGAAGAAAGCCAACGAGGTATCATGCCTTATCCTGAGCCACAGGAGAAATATGGGTTAACTGCTTCTTATGAACAACCAAAGGCACTTGTTTCTAGTAAATATCACTTGCACTGTGATTATTGTGGAAAGTCAATCATACAAAGGAGACAGTCTGGAAGGTACATGGTAGACTAACAAGAGGTCGTGCAAGAAAACGAGTACGTATATAAAGAGGTGTCGAGCAAATATGGAAGAAAATGTCTAGACATCCAAGGAGCCAGAAACCTTGTCTTCTGATGAAGACTAACAATAGGTCATGGGAGAGAACAAGCAGGTATATCAAGGGTTCAAGCAAATACGGCAGAATATGTCTAGACATCCTAGGAGCCAGACTACGAAGAAACCTTGTCTTCTGATGAAATTAAGCATCTCTCAAACTTGACTCATCTACTGTTGCCACATCTAATTATGTGTAATCAGGTACTACTTTTAATGCTCACCTTAATTTTCTTCTTGGATTATTGGTTCTGGTGTGAATAGACACATGACAAGCTCTCCCAAGGACTTCTCGGGTTATGTCAAAATAACCAGTGGATCTTTAAACCCTGTCACTGAAACAAGTTTCGTTGTTTGTCCACCGGCAGAATGCATAGTTTACAATTCGTGTGACACCCATCGACCACGCGCAACTCTTTACACACCAAAGTTTTTCAGTGTGTCTAAGACACACAGCTTTGGTGTTTGACCACTTTTTCTCAACAAGTGTATGGCACACGCAAATGAATTCTGACACATGTCATTTCTATTATATAGAAGAGTGGAGTGTTGGGACAACCAAGGGCAGTTTCGTAATTTAACAAAAAGCTAGCTTAGTGCAGTTGTACATTGTGCACTGAAAGTGTTGAATTTTCAAAAAAATCAGGTAAAATCCATGTAATTCCCAATGTATCCCCCACTAAGTCAATAGCTGTAGATTCTGCCACGTGTGTATCAACGCATTGGGAGAAGCAAAAGCAATCAATGTTAAAGCTAAAGACGTGGACCCCATTTTATTGCTTTTCTTCAAAAGGTAAATAGCAAAACCATACAATTTCTTTTTCTTTTCTTATAATAGCCTGAGATCTAATCTAATCCGCCGTGTCATTTATTTGTTATGTTTACTAAAATAAATCGACTTAAAATATTTGTATTTTAAAATAAGATAGAATTTAATCATTTATTACTTTTATTCTTACTCTAATAAGTGTGGAAAAAGATAAATGTCGGGAAAGAAAAAATAATATTAAATTGAGGTCCAAGCATAAAATAAAGTTAATTTAGGCAAATTATTCTTCTAACTGACGTTTCCTCCCAAAAAAAAAAAAACGTGCAAAAGACAACATGACAAGTAAAATGACTTAGATGGAGTACTTGAAATTAGAGTAAACTAAGAGTGTTCACAAAAAAATTTAAAATAGTACTTCTTCGTTTAAACAAAAAATCAAATTTCTACTTTGTTTCATTTTAAACATGTAAAATTAATTTAATAATTTGAACTAATGTAAGTTTGATTTAATTCTAGAATTATCCAAATCAATTTTTGATAAAAATAATAAGTATTGTTTGGGTCCAGTTTACCTACATTAACAATAGACTATTCAATCAAATTAAAATTCAAGTTATCAATTGATGCTTAAATATTGCTATTGTTTTGTCTCAGATAAGAGAGGGAAATAGTTTCCTTTTAAACAAGTCATATCTTTTGAAAAGTATTAATAATTCACATGAAATATCATATGGAAGAATTTGAGTTTTTGCAAACTTTATTTTCATAACAAACGTTAATATAATAAAGTTTTGGATACATAGCACAAACTACAGTATTATTTTAATTGTGTTTTAAACATACAACTTATTGGTAATATAAGTGAAAGAAAAAATGACAAAATAATGAATGCATAATTGCAATTTGAGAAATCATATAAGCAATTGACATTAATAAGAACAAACCTCCTAGAAAAAAAAAGAAAAATACCTGGGCTGAGAAATTAATTTGATATGTAACTATATATCCTAAACGTAAGTAAAATTTAAATTAAAGGGTTTAAAGAAAAAACACTTATGATGTGAGACTCCATGTAATGTTTTCACTAAATTGATATAAATATAACTTTCCAACTATGAAAGAAGAACAAAAGCAAATATTGTATCATGCTAACAGCTTTTCTGCTATCAATTAAGATAGCGCATTTAATTAGGCGCTGAACTTTCTAGTTTTTATTTGTGAGCAATAAATTAGAAAGGATTGACCTTCAAGAGAACAACATATAATGACTGACGGTTGTTGTATAAGATACAATTCAATCTAAGAAGCAAATATGTATCTTCACAACCTTAATAGATTTATAGCATTAAGGGATAGTAAAAAAGGATAGAATATTAAATTCTTAGTGCTTTACAACTTAAGAAATGAATGTTCTCATAATTAATACCAACGTACTATAACTTTGGCTAGGACCAATAGAATGTTGGTCAAAACACTATATAAGTTTTTTGTGAACAAGAATTCATTTTTATTTTTATTTTTATTAAATAAGGCAAAATAGTACCAGAAATTTTAAATTTTCTATATATAAAATTAATCTAAAATTTGAAATCAGCCATATTGGGCCCCTACTTAGCACGGGCTTTAGATTATCTAGTTAATTTAAAAATAAAAAAAATAAAATAATAATAATAATAATAATAAAAACACTTCAAAGGATACTCCATCTTCTTCATCTTCCTAAAATCAGTCGCCGGACACTTCTTTAAAACCTAGCAACCCTCCATTCTCAACCACGGAAAAAAAAAAATAAACACCAAGAAAAAACTTTAATCTTCATCCAGAAGCACCAAATTTAGTTCCATTCGTCGTCTTCATCATCCATGGCTACCACCAAAACATTAACAACCACCCACCATTTATGAGCAAAGGATCTCAGCACCATCCTTGCCCAAATCCACCACAGACAGAAACAATTTTCATATCCAAAGCTATTTTTGTACTCTTCACTCCCATTGCCCACAATTTCTACCTAATGTCAAGAACCTATTTGAATTCCAAACCAGCCACACGGAGAGTTCGGAGGCGATGTTAGATGGATTTCTCTATCTCGCAGCCGATTCGACCAAAATGTCTGGTTATCAGTGGAGACGGAGGTGGACACGGACCCTCTTTAAAAACATATCAGTTGCACTTTTTTTTTTTTAAAAAAAAAAAAAAGTGAAAATTGGTGCTTCAATGGAGGAAAGTGGTTTTTGGTGGTGTTGATGATGAAGATGAAGGGAGATAGGGTTCAAATAAAGATAAAAAAAATTTCCACATGGAACATAAATAAGGATCTAGCTTACAGTAACAGAATCTGATATGGAGTCTAGTGAAAGAAGATCCTACTTCTCTCTAGAATCGAGTAAGCTCAAGAAAAGGTCCTTCAACGAAATGCATGAATCGCCAGTTTTTGAACTAGAAGGATGATGCCTATCAGGTAAAGATCCTCGACTCTATATGCCAGATGAACATGTGCATAGAAGAAAAAGGTCCTTGAAAACTTGTTTATTGGGTTCTTTCTCCAAGTGGGTGGGATCCTCGGAGGCCGTCAGAAGTTGGGCTCTTCAAGCCTGGAGAGTTGCTGATGTTTTGAAAATGACCCAGTTGGGTGACACCCACTTTCTGTTCAGATTAGCTGATGAGTCTCAGGCTTCAAAAGTTTTGTATGATGGTAGGAGATGGTTTGATGGCAATTTTCTGAAGTTAGAAGAATGGGTGGAGCAAACTGGTTGTGAAGATTCTCACTTTCCAAACGATCTTGCGGCGGTGAACTTAGTAGGTCTACCCGCGCATCTTTGGTGCATCGATCTTTTTAAGAAGGTGGGAGATATATGCGGAGTTAAAGGAAGTTACCAAAAGCAGAGGAGGAAGAAGCTTTTGAAGAATACAAGAGAGCTAAGAAAGAAGCTTTTGAAGAATACAAGAGAGCTAAGAGGGAAGCTCAAGCTAAGAAGGCTATTAGTAAAACCCGAGGGGAAGCTCTAGATGGTTTGTATCAAAAGCTAGGGACACAAGAAGGGGAGAAAGAATTGTTAAAATTGGCTCACTACTAAGAGAGAAGAAGGGCAAGGACCTAAACCAGGTGAATGTATTAAGGACGATTCTCAACAAGTGTTGACAAGATATAACGAGATCAAAGAGAGATGGAAAGACTACTTTGATCAATTGTTCAACTCGAAACAGAACAACATTTTAGATCTACACACGTTTGTGAATGATAAAACATTTGCTACACTCATAGAATTAGAACGTCAGAGGTAAAGCATGCTATGAAAAATAGGCGGATTAGAAAAGCTTGTGGCCCATATAGCATCCTATAGAGTTTTGGAAGGGCCTTGGATATGTAGGATTCGAATGGCTCTCCAAGCTATTCAATGCTATACTAAGAAGTGGCAGGATGCCCAATAGTGGAGAAAGAGTACCCTGGTTTCGATTTATAAGAACAAAGGAGATATTCAAAGTTTTGCGATGGAACTCTGGGAAAGAGTGATAGAGCGTAGACTTAGGAACACGATAAGAGGGAAAGAGAGCCGATTTGGATTTACGCCTGGTAGATCTACAACGGAGGCTATATTCTTACTAAGCAGATTGATGGAAATTAATCACGGAAAGAAGACCTACACAAGGTGTTTATTGATCTAGAGAAAGTATATGATAGAGTACCACGTAAGGTCTTTTGGTGGGTGAACGGAATTCATATTAAATATATAAATGTCATCAAGGACATGTATGAAGGAGTCATCACAAGCGTGAAATAATGGTACGTGATACAGAGGAGCTTCCCATAACAGTGGGTCTACATTAGGGATTGGCATTGAGTCGCTATTTGTTTACGGTAACCAACACAATACAAGAGGAGAGGTTCCATGATGTATGCTATTTGTTGATGATATTGTTAATTGAAGAAACTAACAAAGATGTCAACCAAAAAGCTTGAACTATGGAGAAGCACGTTAGAGAGTAAGGGTTTTCGAATAAGTATAAGTAAGACTAAATACATGCAGATTTAGACAAAGACGATAGGAGAGAAGTTGAGGTGAGACTAGATGGGACTGCAGGGCCAAAATGCAAATAATTTAAATCTCTAGGCTCGTTCAGGAGAATGGAATGAAGATAAAGATGTAACTCACATATTAATACCCGAATGGTTGAAATAGAGAAGTGGGAGGAAGCTCGGAACATTTTGCGGCCATGATAGGGTTGCACCAAGGTTCAGCCCTCAGTCCGTTTATGTTTGTCTTGGTGATGGATGAATTGACATGACATATCCAGAGGGAGGTGCCATGGTATATGTTGTTCGCAGATGACATAGTATTGATTGACGAGACACGCGGAGGAGTTAACGAGAGGCTAGAAGTTGGAGACAGACCCCAGAGTCTAAAGGTTTTAGGTTAATCAGGACCAAGATTGCATACCTCGAGTGCTAGTTCAGTAACATAGTGCATGAGGCAAAGGTAGAAGTGAAGATCAATACACAAGCCATGCTTAGGAAAGGAAATTTCAAGTACCTAGGGTCCATAATACAAGGTACCGGGGAGATTGACAAGGATGTCATGCACCACATTGGAGCAGGGTGAGTGAAATAGAGGCTCGCTTCTGGGGTTTTGTGCGATAGGAAGGTGCCTCTAAGGCTGAAGGGTAAGTTCTATAGAGCAATGGTCAGACCAACATTGTCGTATGAGGGAGTGTTGGCCAGTTAAGAAACTGTCTTCTGAAAGTAAAGCTCCAAACTTGAGGTGTCCACAGTTCTACTAAAGTCCTTTGTTGGTGTAGAACTAGATTGTAATAGCATTTCCATACTGCTAACCTCACGCCAGTCATCCTTCCAACAGTGTTGTCAAAGGCGCGCTTAAGCCCTGAAGAGAGGCTCAAAACATGTTGAGCGCTTCGCCTTGCTTTATGTGCGCTTCAGTGTCATCATCGAGGCCGTAAGACATACTTTTCCTTGCCAATGAGCCTATCTGGAAGACATGACACTAGATAATTGATATTTCACTTTATCGTAATGTTTTTACAATTTCTTTGTCCATATATTTGTTATTCATGCTTATTATTATTAGTATTAGTATTGGACTACACATATATATATTTGTATTTTTGCACCATTGCGCCTTTTTTCATTAAAGCCCACACTTTATCTGCGCTTTGCGCTTAAAGCCCCAACTGAACTTAGAGCTTTTTTGCGCTTTTCGCTTTTGATAACACTGCCTTCCAAAAGTATGTTTTTCCCCATAAGCACTTCAATCTTAGAGCCTGTTTGGATTGGCTTATTTTAGGTGCTTTTAAGCCAAAATACTTACTAAGCACTTTTGTAGTGTTTTGGGTAAAATAAAAAAGTCCTTTTAAGCACTTGTTTTTAAGCCAAAATAACAAAAAATAAGCCAAGAGCCATAAGTTAGGATTCCATAAGCTTACCCCATAAGGTATAGTAACCTCCTCGGTCATCCATTTATCTTCCTCCTCATATTTTGCTTCAACGAATTTCCCCCACAAGAACTGAGTTTCTATAGTGAACTTCCATAACCATTTCATTCTCAGTGCCTTGCTCTTTATCTTCAGATTCCTAATTCCCAATCCCCTATAACTCTTTCCAAATGTCGGTGATTTCCACTTATACAAGTGAAATCCTTTCCTTTCTGTATTCCACACAAAAAATTCCTCCTGATGTTATCCAACCTACCTATTGATGATCCATGTTGGAATTGGGAACAAGGACGCCATGTATGTTGGGAGGGCATCATGAACTGAATTAATGAGAGTCAGTCTATCAACCAAAAACTATTGAGTCTCCCATCTGGCCAATTTCTTTTCACACTTCTCAATCACAATATTCCAGATTTCCGTAGATTTTGACTCAGCTACCACTAAGTTGCTCGGACTCTCTAATATTGCCGCACCCGTGTTGGATCCTCCATAAATACACAACTTTTGGAAGATCCGACATGCACCGGTCAACATTTTTGAAGAGTCCAAGCGACTTAGGCTACCAGAGGCATTCCAAGGTAGATAGTTGGTAGGATAACAACTTCACAACCTAAGATTGTAGCCAAAAGCTCCATATTTGTAACTTCATTAATGGGAGTAACAAAATGGTGTCTTAGATGCACTCTGAAAAGGCTGGGTGTGTATAGGGTTGCCTGTACTCAACGAGTGTATCACATGGATTTGGTCCAAGGTCAGCGGGTAAACTATGTATGTTGCCTTTGTACACCTAATATTAAACTTTCGTCCTTTCTCCATGTATCTGAATTTCTTGTTAACTTGTTCTCTGTTAGTTCCATCATCAAAGCTCTAAATTATACAATCAAATTCTTCCCTGATCATTGTGTCTTTGAAAATCTTCAAACGGGAAGAGGATTGGTAGTAGTAGTAGTAGATAGCATGACTGCTTATACATTTTTTATGGAACTCAAAACTTTGGTCAGGCCTTTTTTAAAATTTATTAAGAATGACGGTTAGGGCACCCATCGTTTTTTGTTTTCAATAAGTTATACCCTAGTTTGTTTTCAAGAACTCAATCATTATTTTGTAATGCTTGTGAATATTGAAAACATACTAGAAACTCTTATCATTGAGTGATAATAAAAGTACGACTACCTTTATGACTATTCATTCTGATCTATGGAGTCCTACTCAAATAGTGTTTGCCTAGTAGACGATGGTTTGTTACTTTTATTGATTGTCATACGAGGATGACTTGGGTGCATTTGTTGAAGGCTAAAAGTGAAGTTTTCTATTGCTTTCAGTCATTTCATAATGATTTCTACTTAATTTAAGGCTAAGATAAAAATAAAAATAAAAAATGAGAACTGACAATGGCACAAAATACATGGATAAAAGATTTGGTACTTATTTGAAGTCCAATGTGATACTAAGAATGAATATATTGTTCTTCCAAAGATGTATGGTTGTGGCTGCATTGTCCACAAGAGGAATGCTGGAAAACATGATCCTAGAGCCCTTAAATGTGTTTTCATTGGGTATTTTCCAACGCGGACAGATTACAAATATTATCATCCTCCCTCCACGAGATCTTTTGTCAGGGTAAACAAACATTTCAAGAATTTGAGCCCTATTTCAGTATTACCCATCACCTATTTCGAGAAAGGTTACAAAACTATCAGTTTCTCTCTGAACTTAGGTAATGACTAAAGGTGTATGTCACATGTGCCCTTTTCTCAGTTATTTTTAATACAAAAAAAGAGTAGTTCTTGCAAGTTTCTGATACACAAGGGACAGACGTGGAACAAGTACAGAAGTGACAGATCACAGGTGCTATTTTCATGTAACTATCAATATACTGCTCCTTTACGAGACTCCACGAAGACGATACATGCTAGGAGCAAAACAACTTACCCCTTTTAAGAAAAGGGACTAACGAAGAAGAGTACATGCCCTAAACATATGAAACTATATGCGATTGGCTAGCTAAAGGCAACTATGATAATCATGAACCTAATAAAATATTGATAGTGAAACAATTACCTTCTCTTCAAGCTCAATTTGATTTTTCTCCTCAGCAATGTGATCCAATTCCTCTTCTACCCTTTTAAATTGGTCCAATATGTTTGCTACTTGTGACTTCTCTTCTCTTACATTAGCCCATCTTAATTGGAAACTTGCACATTCATTTTCCATGTATCTCTGGTCATTTCTCAGCTTCTCCACCTCCGTGTACAAATTGTCTCTGGTTGTCAGTTATAGGACATGATAATAGTTACAGTCTAAAAGCGTAAGAAAGTATACAACATTTTAGTACTGATATGCCTAAGTATCTAAAATTCAAAAATAGAGTTTATAAAATGATGAAGGGGAGCCTTGGCGTAACTGGTAAAGTTGCTGCCATGTGACCAGGAAGTCATGGGTTCGAGCCATGGAAACAGCCTCTTGCAGAAATGCAAGGTAAGGCTGTGTACAATAGACCCTTGTGGTCCGGCCCTTCCCCGGACCCCGCGCATAGCGGGAGCTTAGTGCACCGGGCTGCCCTTTTAGAATTTATAAAATGATCCAACTTTGGAATAACATACAGAAAAGAAAAATTCTGATTAGTGGACAGAAATTAACTATATACTTTTTGCTCTGCAGTTCATCCAATTCTGATTGAATTTTCTCCATAGATTTTACTCCTTTCCCATGCATATCAAGACCATATTCCAAATCATCAACCTGCTTCTGCAGAGCTTGAATTTCTTGGAAATGCCTGTCAGATGTTTCTACAGGTTTTATTAACGCATCAACTGCATCCTTCTCAGCCTTTATCTGAGCCAAAACACCTAACACCTGCCAGCAAAAAGGATTATCATGTACAATTAGAAAATTCTATAGACTACATGCATGAATATTTAGTTCCCTTTCTCTTACAAGCTCTGAGAAATGCGTGCCCAATATCACAAATAACATTATTTGAATGTTGATAGCATGATTTGATTGATTTCAGTACTTTAAAACCTACACAGTCATGCTAGACAATATTGCCTTCTAAGCTAAAGTTAACCACTAAGAGGAAGCAGCAGTGACAACTTATTGCTCATCAAATAGGATCTCCAAAGGACGTTCCTATGAATTTTTTAAAGCAATGATCATCACTTTTGTGTGTCAATGCCACTGAGCAGTGTTGTCAAAGGCGCGCTTAAGCCCTGAAGCGAGGCTCAAAACAGGTTGAGTGCTTCGCCTCGCTTTATGTGCGCTTCAATGTCATCATCAAGGCTCTAAGACATACTTTTCCTTGCCAATGAGCCTCTCTTCAAGAGGTGACACTAGATAATTTATATTTCACTTCAACGTAATGTTTTTACATTTTCTTTGTCCATATATTTGTTCATTCATGCTTGTTATTATTAGTCTTGGTCTAACCATATATATATTTGTCTTTTTGCACCATTGCGCCTTTTTTGATTAAAGCCCGCGCTTTATTTGCGCCTTGCGCTTAAAGCCCCAGCTGACCTTAGAGCTTTTTTGTGCTTTTGATAACACTGCCACTGAGTTCATTAACACCTTCTGAAATAAGTCTCTCTTTTTTTCAATCAAATCCTTTTGACATATTTCTAGGTCCAACAAGAATCAATAATTCAGTACTCAATCAAAATACACCAACCCTGCCAAATCGCAAGCAGAATAAAACTTCAAAGATGCCTAAAATTTGTCAAAACTATGCGAACTGCTCAATCAAGAAAACTTACTTATAGACAATTGAACACGCAAGGGAACTAGGGGAGGTTACTGGCATGTAATACAGAAATGCTGTGACTAGAACTACACATGATAAGCAGTGGATGAAAAGAAGATGTGATACGTTGTTTATCTAGTAAAGATGATCATTATCGCGAACACCTGAACCTCAAGCTTGGCGCGCACTATTTTATAGTTTTATTGCATGGAAGTCCAAAGCAACCAAACGCGTGACTACTTCATATCTAGGTGTGAACTAAGGTTCGGATCTACTACTCCTAATAAGTTGTGGTTTAAGAGCAGGAGGAAGTTATTAAGCAAAGCCTTGAGGAAGCTCAGGAAGCTCGAAACAACAATGCAGCAACATTGGAAACTTGGATATAACCAAATCCGCGTTTCAAAACTCTGTCAAGTCAATGTACCGGAGCACCCAACTAATCAAATGCAGAGTTTTTTGGCATTTGAAAATAGTAGAAAACACGAAATCAACATATAGAAAAAGGTGTTTAACTTAATCGAGCAGATCCTGATATGCGGTTTAACTTACACACAGTAAAAGGGTTTACATTCGACAACAGCAGAAAGAGCAGCAATGCAGCAGAAAAGGGGAAGCATAAAAAGTTTCTCAGGAAAAAGGGAAGCATAAAGAGAAGTTGAAGAGGGACAAAGCCCAGGCAAGCAGAGGATGTTCCAGTAAAGCAGGCATTCACATGAGGGATGACCTTGGTCTTATTTATTTATATTTTTCATTGGAGCCTTGGAGTAACTGGTAAAGTTGCTGCCATGTGACCAGGAGGTCACGGGTTCAAGCCGTGGAAACATCCTCTTGCAGAAATGCAAGGTAAGGCTGCGTACAATAGACCCTTGTGGTCCGGCCCTTCCCTGGACCCCGCGCATAGCGGGACCTTAGTGCACCGGGCTGCCCTTTTATTATCCAAAAAAAAAAAAAAAGCTCCAATGCTAGAATATAAAATATAACGGGAACTGAAATTACATCATCAAGAGCCTGATTTTTTTGGTCCAATTCTTCATTTAGCTCATTTAAATTCTTCTCTGCTTGAGGTATTGACTCCTTTCCAACTTTGACATACTCTTCATAAACCAAACGAAGCTTGTCTATTTGTTGGAAACGAGAATCAGCATTTGAAGACTCCATAGCCAATACTCTAATATGCTCAGCAGAGCTTGCAGCTTTTACTCGTTGCTGCAGTGAAAGCAAAAAAATGAATCAGGAATGTAGTAGTCAGAAGATGGCCCTCCAACAGAAAGAATAACAAATAGAATGACCTTCTTAACAAATTCATCCTCCTCTTCAGCAGAGAAAGGACGCTCACAGCAAGGGCAAATATGATGAGCACGAGCAACTCTTTCAAATGGATCGAACATTTGCCGCATACCATCCGCGATGTTGAACTTGCTGCATATCATCGCATGAAATTCGAAAACACAACCACATTCATCTAAGCATAATAATATTTCGAAAATAGAAGAATCAAAAAGAGTATCTCATCAAACTGATAACTCTGAAGAGAAATATAAAACATAATCTTTCCTATGTATTTTAGCACAAAGTAAAACTTTAACGATTGAATATCAGAAAGCGTGATAGGAAATGGGGCTATTTTGACCAACCTTTTCTGGACATCCCTTTTCTCTTTGACTGAGTCCATAATTTTGGGATAGGACTCTACACCAGCAAATTCCTGGTCCATCAACTGGAGCTTTGATTCCAGAAATCTCTTTCTTGCTGCAGTGCAGTAGGGAAAAGATCTCTGTAAGGCCTCTACACAAAGGATTATCATCGAAGAGATTAATGGGAAAAAAAGAGCTCAAGATAAGATACTTTATTGAAGAGATTAATTAACTTGCATGAAAGGAATAAAGAAGACGGGAAGAGAAGACCTCAATACTGCTATTTTGCTATGTCAAGCTATATAGTGGTTAAGAGAATTATCTTTGAGGGACTTACCAAGGTTACAATAAGAATTTCAACTCCGGTATCACTCTTAATGATTTTAAACATGACTGAAAATACAGGTTGTGAATAAATGACTGACATGACTGCTATTGTTTTGACAAGTCACGAGTGAAATGACTGTTAACCTCAATACTCAGAAAGAATTCTATCTTTGCTATGTCAAGCTATATATTTGAAACTTCGTGGTTACCATACCAAACTAATTCGGTATGGTTCTTTTTTAAGTTCGGTTTCGGTATTTTACGGGACTTAACCATAGTTTATTTGATTTCGACAACATATACTCATGTAATAAAGGATTCACTTTTCTCAATTATATTAAACTAACACCATACACAAATAGACATATTTAAAAGAAAGTACAAGCAATTTTCGTCATTAATCAATTACTTAATTTGAATGATTTTAAACATTAGCCAAAATTAAACATAATCTTTAGTCTATACAATACAGAGAGAATAGGCCATTTCCACCATTTCGAGTCTGTGAAAAATAAATTAAAGGACTGACATGACATGAAACTATTGGATAAAAGGTTTTTGACTAGATACAAATTGCATTAAATGAGATGTGATGTAATGACCTATATATTTAACCTCAAGTTTTATAAATACCAAATTCCGAATACCAAAGAAAGAATTCATACCAAATACCATACCAAATCTCTATTAAAAACTTCGGTATCGGTATGGTATTCGGTATATACCATACCGTGCCCACCCCTAGTATTAACCAGATTACACGATTCAGATAGAATCTGATAGAGGACACTATTTAAACTTTATCAAGTTGCAATAGGGGAATTTTCCATAGAACCTCTGAAAAATCACAAAAAAAAAAGAGACTATTTTCATGAATCAGATTACAGAAGCACAGATGAATCTTACAGTCCATGTCCTTGTGATATTTGGTCAAGTTATGATTAACTTCTTCTATTTTCATCTGCAACATATTGACCTCCTTCTCAGCTTCGCGGGCTTTGACACTCAAGTCATCAACCTCTCTCTGGAGAGCCCTGTGCTAGGAAGGTACAGCTTAAAAAGAATATATAAAAGAAAAACATAAAGATGCACAGAGAAACATAGAAGAAAATAACAGAGATCGAAAGAAGTGTAAGATCCGCTGATCATTGCATAGTGAAAGGACTTCCACCTCCAACCAAGGTAGTGAAGTGGTGTTAGGTGATGGGCTTGCCATATCCAGAGGAAAACAAAGATTCACGGGTCAATTGTAAACCAACCAGTGCCATTCTATCAGTAGGTTAAATAACTGGAGAATCTTCATAAATCATCTGTGCTTCATTTTTTCTTATAAAGTAATAATTTGATTAAAAACGAAATGGGCGCAAAAGAAGCACTCATATACAAGAAGTATACAAAAGTAGAAAACAGATAACAAAATATCATGGTTCTGCATTCTGCTCCATTTTATTGAACTATCAAGTTCTCTAGCATTTTGAAAGCTCGAAGGAATTTTCTGTGGAATTTGACAAACGGGGCAAGAAAGTTTCTCTTGGTAAAATGAGAAACTCTTATGACACCAAAGTGTTGGGAAGAACTGGATTAAAGATTCAAAGATCTTCAATAATGCCTGGAAAGAAAAGTGACTATGGACATTTGGGATGATGATGCTCTCGGAGAGAGGTCATTGTGGAGAAATACAGGGTCTTGGGAGGGGGGATAAAGGAGGAGAATGTCACACGTCTTCATGGGTGGGGTCTGCTGAGGAATATTTTGAAGGTTGGGAGGATAGGTGCAGGAGTAGGGTAAATTTGTGAGGTCACTGGTGATGCGGGACCAACACTTTTGAGTAGTACACTTTCAAACATGTAAAAACTTTCATGCCTAAAGGAGATGTCAAATCCAACAGGTACGAAGGCTACAAGGTCAAGAAGTCCAGTGAGATTTCAAATTTGGAGGAACTTGCAAGACTGGGAAATTGCAGAATTCTAAAATCTAGGTGAATTGCATCACAAACAAAGCACTACATAGTATAACCTTGATGTATGGAGATGGGGGCGGGACTGATGGAGTATTTTATATTACTTTTATTATGAGATGCTTCTGGTAAGGTAGGAGATAGTTTTTCTATATTTACTATTTGGATCCCTAGGGTGAGAAAGGTGTGTTTTTCACTTGTCACTTGGCTAGCTAAGGGTGATCTCGACAGCTAAAAATTTGAGGAAGAGGACAATTACATATATCAATTGGTGTTTCATGTGTAAATAAATGCTCGATAAAGACGTGGACCATCTCATTATACATTCAGTGGGTAATGGTAGGTCTTGCGAAAGAAGAAATGTTCAACTGGACCCTCTGAAGACGGAATAAAAGATACAGGATATGTTTTGTTGCTCCATTAGTACTCATGTGGACCCCATGGAATGAGAAATAGTAGAGCTCTAACAAAAGTAGAGAATAACTTCGTTACTTTTGAGGAATAGCCCCTTATTCCTTTTTCTTTATGATTCGCACCCATGAGGTTCCTATATGTATAGAAGATTGCATATCTTTCGCAGAAAATCATGTTATTTTGTAAGGTTTTTTTACTTTTTGGTATACTAGTATACGGTGCTTTTGCCGCTTCATTAATAAAATTATATTGGCTAAACCTATCGGGAGACATCTGTGGTAGGCACGATCTTTCATTTAGACACTTCAACTAAACCTTGTACCATTTAGACACACAGTGAAGGATCCTACTTTTGTGTCATTTAGACACTTTCCGTTACGACTTGGCACATTGTGTGTCTTCTAGATTCTGAGCACGTGAGGAGCTTTTTTTTTGGTGAAAAATATTTTATTCCTCCTTCTTCGTCACTCTTTCTACCCGCCGCCTACTCCACCTTCCACCACCATCCACCAGACCACCACCACACTAATTTTCGAAAAGGAGGAAATCCGATGGTTTTGTGGTGGTTATCGGAACTCGAAAAAGAGTGAAGGATGGTGGTGATTCACGGCCCACATGGTGGAAGTATAAACTTGGGTTTCGATCTATGTCAATGGAAATTATGAGCTAAAAATGAAATGTCAAGAATCAAGAAAAGGGTGCTGTGAAACCATTAATATGACTATTTTTTGCCTTGGCAAAACTTACTATTTAAAACCTTGTTTATGGTTCTCCTTTTACCTTTCTGTTAGAAATCAATTATCCCTATAGCCACAAAAACTAACAGGTAACAATGAGCTTGACTTTGGAATTGAAATTGTTTGTCTTGAAATTGAAATTATTGTGTTTAGTTGGTTCGTAGTCGTTCAGAGTTCGCTGGCGTCGAACTTGTTTCGGCTAGATCAACAATGGCTCATTGCTCGAAGTTCATCGGAGCAAGTGGCGTTGGTGGTTCGTGGTGGTTTGCACGTTGTAGTCCGGTAGGCGTGGGGTGGGATTTAGAAAATAGAATTAATTATTTACTTTTGCTGAAAAATAAATTTTCATTTCTTTTTCCTTTTTATTTATTTTTAAATTATTATTTTGCACCCAAAATGCCACATGTCCTCTTTTAATTAGCCATCATGCCACGTTACTTGCAAGTGGCTTACACTCACTTTGTAATTTTAGTTGATTGTCCAAAAAGTGTCTAATTGGAACAAATTCGATGTAGTCTGAGTGCTCAATTGGTACATACAAGGTTTAGTTGAGGTGTCTAAGTGAAAAATGTTGTTAACCACAGGTGTCTCCCGATGGGTTTGGCCAATTATATTATGTATAGAACACTATTATAAGTTAGAAGTAAGCAATTAAAAAGAGATGTCAGACAATCAAGTAACTAAAAACCACGTCATCTTTGAAATGGACGAATAACCATTCGCATACACGGGATGTAAATATGAAATGTTACCAAAAAAAGAATAGATAAATATAACATAGAGGTGTGCCCGTGATTGTAATTGTGCCTATGCAAACTACCTTTCACCCAGAAGAAAACTAAAATAGGTGTTTGATCTAATTTCAGTGCCTTTTTAAAGTGGTTTTATTATTTTTTGATAAAGTAATAGATTTTTTAAAGTATGGGCAATAAAATGCACATGTATAAGAAGTATACCAAAAAGAAGAAACACCTACAAATTTGACCTCCTTATGACGAGACTCCTAATTTTAATAAGTTATCAGTTTATTCACATAATAGATTTGCTCTCTTGGTATTACAATGTCTACAACAACTTTATACTTACCGCCATAAGGATCCTAAAGGAGTTTGAAGATCTTTTTTTTTTTTATTAATTGTGGCATCCGAACCAACTTGCGTGCAACAATAACATACCCAGTGTAATCCCACAAGTGGGGTCTAGGGAGGGTAGAGTGTTCGCAGACCTTTACCCTACTTTGAGAGGTAGAGAGGTTGTTTTCGATAAACCCTCAGCTCAAGGAAAAGCATTTCAAAGCACGTCAGAGTACTTGCTACCTCCCATCAGCAGAGGTACCATGTACCTCTTTCCACTAAGACTTGGCCAGATGGGAAAAAAAATACCTAGCGTTTTTCCTCCGCTGGGATTTGAACCTGAGACCTCATGGTTCTCAACTCACTTCATTGATCACTAGGCCACACCCTTTGGGTACTAAAGAGTTTGAAGATCTTTAGAAGTTACATGTTTGAACTAGAAGAGTATACAGACTTTTTCTCTCAATGTTGTTAGAATTAGTTACTTCATTTTCAGAACATCTTCTACCCTCGCCATTAATGTCCATTCGGTGCAAAAAGGAATAGCATTCTACAATTTCTTTAGGTTTTTATGCACTGATTACCTTCCCAGATCTAGAAGAACATACGCCATTGCCCAGAAGCCAGCTTCACCAATGAAACAGGTCATTGATTGTCTACTTTCTTTCACGCATAAAGCATTTCACACGCTGTTGTTTGCACCTTCGAACCCCAGTATCACGATGCTTCCCGATCTACAGCTCAACCTTAAAAAGAATCTTTAAGGCTTGCAGCCATGCAGGTATCCAATATGACTTTACATGGAAGCTATCGTGCTACTTTTACCTAGGCATGCCCTTGGGAGCCAAGAGTAAATCAGTGGGGATTTGGAATGGAGATATAGAGAAATGTGAGAAGAAGTTGACAAATTGGAAGATGAATTACTTGTTTTTGGGAGGGTGAGTGACACTTATCAACAGTGTCTTGGATGCTCTTCCTACATATATGATGTCCATATTCCCAATAGCTGTTAGGCTGTTACCCTAGTGTAGAGAATTGACAGACTCAGAAGAAATTTTTTATGGCAAGGCAACAGTGACAAAAAGAAGATCCATTTAGTCAAGTGGGATATCTTAACAATCAACAAGAAAGGAGGGTTGGAAATCAGGAACTTGAAAGCTCAAAATCAGAGTCTGTTGATGAAGTATGGAGATTTGCCTCGGAAGAAAACCCTCAATGGAAGGAGGTTTTGGAGCAAAATATGGGAAAGAAGGAAGCTGGACCGCCAATCCAGTAGCAATTCCTTATGGGTGCAGTGTGTGGAGATCAGTCAGAAATCTATGGCCAAAGATGATAAGAAAGGTAAGGTTTAAAGTTGGTGATGGAATGAAGGTATCCTTCTGGAAGGATAAAAGGATTGGCCAGGAAACTCTGTTTCAACTTTTCCCAGATATTTACAACTTATGTCAACAACAGGAGGTAACTGTGGCTGATGTGTGGTCTGAGCAGGGATGGAACCTAAATTTTAGGAGACTATTCAATCACTGGGAATTGGGAAGGATAACTGAGTTCTATAGTTCTTTAGCTCAGTTTGAAGGGGTCACTGGAAATGGAGACTGTATGGTTTGGCAAGGGAATGTTCAAGGTAAATACAAGGTGAATGAGGCATACAAAGATTTGAACAGAGTTAACAACCAAGTAGTATGTTGGCCCTGGAAGATGATATGAAAGGTAAAAATTCCTTATAAAGTAGCGTGTTTCACTTGGCTGGTGGCCAAAGAAGCTGTTTTGACTCGGGAAAAATTAAAAAGTACCGGAGTTCAGCTATGCTCTAGATGCTTTTTTCGAGGGGAACAGAGCAGATACGGAGATTATTCAATATTTGGAGGGGGATCAGTTGGGTAATGCCAGCAAGGGCAAAAGATGCTCTACACAGCTGGAGCAGAGAAGGAAGCTTGTCCATGCAGAGAGAGAGATGGAGGATTGTCCCAGCATGTATTTGGTGGGCTGTGTGGAAAGAGAGAAACCAGAGATGTTTTGAGAAAAAGCAGTGCAGCATACAGAAGTTGAAGATGAATTGTTTATCCCTTTTTTATTTTTGGTGTAAACAGGAATGTTCAGGGGAAACAGAAGATATTTTTGATGTTCTAGACAATTTGTAAAAGAAACATAGCTAGAATGATCCTTTTTTTGTAATTGTCTACTTGGGGACTATACAGTTTGGTATAGTATACCTGTTAATATATAGAAATGTTACCATTGTCAAAAAAAAAAAAAATCATTTGTTAAAATGGATGAGTAAGATTTCAATAGGAATTAACCATCCTGTCTCCTGTCCAGAATCAGGACGCTCAACCTTCCATGCGCATTCATTTGGGTAACATTGATTTGCCATGCTTCTTCTCCTAAATCCCTTGCTTTTTTGCTGCCACTCTCTATTCTTAAGAATTATTTATTGCAATGTCCCAGCATCACACAAGGTAGGGGTAAGGTCTGCATACACCCCACCCTCCCCAGATCCCACTTCTGGGATCACACTGGGTATGTTGTAGTTGTTATTGAATGTGCCATCCGTCTTTTTCCACTTTTGCTGCTGATTGTACACTTTTATCTTCTTCACAATAGTTGTCTGTGATGTACAGCGATGTTAAACCAGCCTTGGAATTCTAAATTGCCACGTGTCCAACCCAAATCTTATGTTCCCCACACTTCTACCTCAGCCCAGTAAAATTCGAAGCAATCATCCCTCCCTATCATGATGTGCTTCCACAATGCAGACCCAAGAGGAGCTTTAGTTCTATTATGCAAAATAGGGGTGATATCTTTTTATAGGTCTTTAGTTATATTACTGATCCATCCATCTTTACAAGTAATATTTTGAGGTTCTCCAGATCTTTACAGTTACAGTTCTCCAGATCCTCCATCTCCATTAAAAGCTTCCATTCTCATTTGACAAAAAGGCTTTCATTGTGCTTCCTAAGGCTCCTATCACCCAACGCTCCCTTTGTTTCTGGTAGCAACGCCTATTCAATAGCACTTGGTGACATTTTGTGGGAAATCCCTCAACTTATCCAATCTCTTTTCGACCAATATTCGAATAAGAACTAGGAATCACACTTAATCATATTGTAAGAGATCTAATCGACCTCCATTGGATATGTGTTGCTTTTCCAAGTGGCAAGCTTATTCTCAATCCTCAAACATTGAATCCCATATCATGCTTGCCTTATAATAGCTCCGAGAGGAAATCCCAGGTAAAGTGGTAAAAACTTTCCAATTCAGCACCATAAAACACCTGCAAAAGCTTTGGTCCTCAGACACCAAACTGTCTATGCCAATTGGCTACAAAATGCTTGCCTTCCATGTGACCTCGAAGCTGCTCCCCCTAGGATGACTTGAACATACGCAGTATACTCGTTCACTTTGATCCTAGTCCAAGTCATTTCAGTTGTTTGACTACCAGACACATATGCTTCCTAAGAGATCACCTTTTCCAGTAATATAAAGGGTACAATTGGGATTAGGATTTTAGTTTTTCAAAAGGATGTATTCAAACTGGGGAGAGAACAGAGTATAAAGCCTATGACACTAAAGTATACATATGTCATTATGATTAAAAAGTACTGACATCTGCACGTGTATGCACTTTAGCTTTCAACTGTGATTCAATTAGTGCATATTTTAAGCAAAGAAAAAAGAAAAATATCAAATAATGCCCTTTTTACCCCAACACTGTGGAGTACATTTTGATGCCTGTAGTACATTTTGCTTCGTATCTGACAACAATGGCAGTCACGCCTTTGTTTCATATATCAAAAAGAGAAATATTTTTCCATGCCTTAAAAAGACTAAGAATGGTCTCATAACCAAATTTCAATAAATAAAACCAAAAGATCATACACATTAAGAGTACACAAGAGATGGGGAAACGAACCTTTGTGCCTGAGTAACTTCTTTCTTCAAGTCCTTGTCAGATGGAAGCCTTCCTTTCAACACTCCTTTTATCTTATCCTTGTTATCATCCATTCTGTTAGTTTCATGGGAAAGAAAGCATCATCTCTTGTGGAAAAAAGAGTATAACCATAATAAACACAATAAAAAATGTGTATGTAATACACACATCAAAAAAAAAAAAAAAAGGGAATTGTGACTTGCATCTTTTTCTGTTTCTTCTTTAGCCATAATAAACACAATAAAAATTGTGGATGTAAATTATGAAATGAAATGTGACTTACATCTTTTTATGTTTCTTCTCGAGAATTTCCAACTCTGCCTTCTTAAAAGACAGCTTAATTCTGTCCTCAGATTCAGCAGCCATATGATCTTTTTCAGTACGAAGATCATTTAGTTTTTGGTCTACGATGTACATCTCAGTCTGCTTTTGCCTTATGTTTAAGTCGAATTCTCTTTCTTCAAGCTGCTTAGACTTCCTCTCAGATTCAATTTGCTGAAAGGCAAAGATGTGTTAGCCACATTACCAAAATGTTCGTCAAAAAGAGTTGAAATATTAAGCAGAGACATCAAACCATTTTCTTTTCCCTCTCATCAAGATGAGCCACATTAACATCAGAAATCTGAAGTTCAAACTTATCACGCTCATCCTCTTTCTCTTTAATGCGCTTCAAAATGCCATTCTGCATCCGGTTATGGAACCAAACCATGTGTAAAAATGCCAATTTTAGCATCATTAACATACAAAATAATATTACTCATAAGAATAAACCTTAATATCTGCTTTAGCCTGTTTTTGCGCCTCCATTTCGCTCCATTTGCGATTTGCAATGTCGTATTGATGCCATGCAGCTGCAATTTCTGCCTCATTCGATTCCTAGAACAACATTACTCCAAGCGAAAGTTAGCTTCTTCATATGATGTCAGTAAAATTTAGATAAAAAGACAGTTCGAGAATGACAGATCAAGGAAATGACAAGATGCTACACGAACTTGCAGAAAAACTTATCAGGCGACTATATTGACCTAAATCACAGTGGCTTCTGAAAAGCCACGTATCTTCCATACATAATTCAAGGAGGAAGAAGCAAAGAAATATAGGAGAAGATAATGATCTGCATCTTCTCAAATTCCTGGAGCTTTCACACATGGAGGATTGAGCAGTTCCTTACAATTATTAGAAGTTATCTGTTGGCAGTTCCTTGTGGTTACTAGAAGTTATCTGCCTTCATCCAAAATGATTATGAAGTAGTTAGAGTTGGCTATTATATAAATAAAAATCAAGGTATGTTGTAATGCCCTTTATATTTTCTATCTCTTTTATCCATTACCAAACCTCTGTGTCTATCAGTTTCTCTTCTTGGCTCTAATACTACCATATGAAAGAATCTGAGCATCCCACGCAAATAGGTGGAGCAGCACCAGACATACATAACCCCTTTGGAAGCCCTTACACAACACATGTGGGACAACTATATAACTCTACCCTCTCCCGGGCATGCAACTCGTTTTTTAGGGTTCATACTTCAACTTTAATGCGAATTTACAAGCGTGACTGCAAAGCTTACCAAATGTTAACTCTGGTACCATTAGAAAGAGAGATGAGAGGAGAGAAAAACCGTTTGTTTTAATGATCAAACTCAATAGAAAAGAGATCAAAGTTTCATGCGCATACAGCTTAGATCTTGTCAGCTGAGAGCTAATCTTTTGCTTTCTGATTGAAGTTTGGTGCACTAACGAAGTTCCTGACTTCCTGTCAAAAAGATAATTGGCAATTGTGTCTCCTCCGTAGAGAACCATTGTACAGATGCTCTACTTTTTATATACAACTTATATACCGGAAGTTTTCTTAACTCATGGAACAAATAATGCAGAACCAGCAGCAACCTCAGCATTAGAAGATGACTATTTAGTTATTGAAAACCTACACCTTTGAACAAACTTTGGCTTTTGTACAATTTGATAGTTGAGGTATGAAATAACTGCTTAAACATATATGAGTTTTGTTAATCTTGAAATAGGGGTAATACAGGGTTAATAGTTAACGCATACGTTCAATTTGTTAAAAGAGTATATATACATAATAATGTACTACTTGAACGGTTGAACCTACACTTATAATTAACAAATGGCAAGGAGAATCCCTTTTATCTGTTATTAACATAATCCCTTGTACCCAAGCCAAATAAAACAACCATTTAGCAGAAATATCATGGTATGCCCACATGATCAAATCCATCCAAGTTTTGATATTTGAACTCCACATAGAGGAGCTTCAACATAAGCACATAGAATTATTTTAATTATTTTATTTTATTTTTATGACAAGGGAACCCGAAGCCGCAACCCTTTGGGTGCGCACAGGAGCACTAACATCAAGCATTTACAGGATCAATTGACTGCATCTAAGAGCTTAAGACTTCGGGTATGATGTCGTTTAACTTCTGTAGTTGGACAAGGCACTATATGAAACAGCATATAGTGAAAAAGAATCTAAAACTTAGGACCCAAAGACGACTACTTTAAGTTGAAGAAAAAGATCAATGCCTAAAAAGATAAATTTAATAAAATATTGCCAAAGCTAAACTTTTGTTTGATGAAGAAGCTAAACTTCATTTCAATGAAGACTCGACTCATTGTTAGCAGCAAGACTGCCCACTAAAGACCCAGGTATACCCCATTGGATAGAATAATCAACAGAAATGGAACAAAGAGAGAAGGGCATTCAAGCCTTACAATATAGCTGAATCAAAGTAATAACAAATCATAAACTGACAACTTAAAACAACAGAGCATAGCTAAATATACGTATATATAGTCTGATACAATGAAAGAATCACCTTTTTATCTTGTAAATCCTTATCAAAATGTTTTAATCGTTGTTCTATACGATTTGTTAAATTCAAAGCAACATCATCACTGAGTGACCCACTTGGAACAGCCCCTAAGTTGTATCTGTCAAAAAGCTTCCTGAGAGTGCAGTCTCTTTCATTCTTTAACTTTGCATGAGCCTAAGGCACAAAAAAGTGAAAGAAAAAAGAACCTTAAGAACGGGAAGCAAGATGTGAGAGAACTTTAAGAAATCAACCAGCACATAGGCCGAGTCAAATTACTTCAGCATCAGCTTGAAGCTTGCTGATCTCCACGATATAGTTTGTCATGGACTGCTTAAGGTTGGAACTCTTTATCTCTGAGTCATTCATTTCCCTCTCCAACTTGCTAATTTTTGATTCCAGAAGTGCTATCCTTTCATCAAACTTTGTCTTCCACTCCCTAAGCTCTTCATCAGTGTCTAACAATCAAAATGGAAATATTTGAATACATCAATTTATGCCAAAAAGTATTTCAGTGGATGAACACACAAAGATACACAAAATAAGAATACAACTTTAGGCTATTAACAAGGTAAATTAAGTTCGGCTTGATGCATTTCTGTTATGAATTGGCCATTACTCCAGCGCTGAAAGAAGAGAAGAATATATATTAGTGTATTCAGTTCAGCAAACCTTCATTCTCCTCTGCAAGTGCTGCATACTGCTTTTCCTTTTCCTTGAACAATGTGCTCCTTTGAGCATTTTTAGTAGCTATGTCTCGCTGCAATTGAAGAAGGTCCTTTAAAGTTGCTTCAGTATGGTGGATCTTACTATCTAGAGTCTGAATCTCTTTTTCAAGCTCCTCCATCTGACTTTTCAGTGCCTCTGTCTTCTCTTTGTCTTGGGCAATGCTTTCCCGCAACTAGATCAAGACACAAGATCAAATTACAAGAAGTTTGCCTCTGGGATCTAGCACATGTTTTAAATATAGCATTCATTTATTACGTGCAGTCCTCAACTAAAGTGAAAAAAAATTGTATGAGAATTACATATTCACATCACTTAACGGTCAGAAAATTAAAAAGATAAAAACAACGAAGTATTAATTTCTGGAAGATCACGGTAAAATAAATAATGTGTACGTTCATTTGGAGATCACAATAAATTTCAAAACCAAGATTAAGCACTAACAAGAACATCAGTTAGACGATGTTACCCTGTTTTCAAGTATTGACATACACAGGAATAACGACCCCTTGGGGTACATTAAAAGAAGAATCCAACTGTTAACAGCAGCATAAGAGGGGAAGCAGGGAACAGTCCCACTCGCCACCAGCTGAAAGACAGACAGTAGCAAATAGTTTTAACATAGCGGAGGTATTTCTGTTCATTGGAAATCTTTTGACAGAGTGGACAGCAATATTGATTTATGACAGAGAACTCGTGAAGACGGTGGTGCTCACTAACAAGCCTTCAACAAAATATCTGTCAAGTGATGTTTGTCGAAGTGGGGGACTGATCTTGATAACTTATCGACCATGCTCAACAAAATGCACAATAAGGGTGTGTTCGGTATGAAGGAAAACATTTTCCAGAAAATGTTTTCCAATTTTCCCATGTTCGTTTGGTCAAAAATTTTGGAAAATAGTTTCTATAGGAAAACGAGTTCCTCAAAAATGAGGAAAATGACTTCCCTAATAAAATTAGGGAAAACAAGTACCACAAGTGACATTCCACCAACCTCCACACCCCACAAACCTCATCCACTCCATCACCCCCAACCCGCCCCCCCCCCCCCCCCCCCCAAAAAAAGAAAAAAAAAATTAAAAAGTTTTCATATTTTTTTTTTTTTTTGGTTTCTATACCAACCCCCCCCCCCCCCCCCCCGGCCCCGAATTTTTTTTTTACCTTTATAAAAAAAGGGAAATTTGCGTGGTTAAATTTAGTGTGTTGTGGGGTGGAGGTGGGTAAGAAAAAGTTTCCCATTTTTTATAAAATTTTATAAAAATAAAATAAAATATATAAAATAGAAAATTTAGGAGGGTGTGGATGAGGGGGGGTGGGGTTGGGGTAGGGATGGGTGAAGATGAAGTGCGTTCGAGAGTGATGGTTGGGTGGGTGGTGGGGTTGGTGTGGGGTGGGTGCTTCGGGTGGGTAGTAAAGGGTGGGTGGTGGTACTGGATGGGGTTGGTGGGGCTTGGGTGGGTATTTTCCGAAAATGTTTTCTACCAACCAACCGAACATGAGAAAATAAGTAAGAAATTCACTTATTTTCCACTACCCAACCGAACATGAGAAAATAAGTAGAAATTCACTTATTTTCCAAGAACACATTTTCCAGGAAAACATTTTCCTTCATACCAAACACAACGTAAATTCCTCTGTTTCAGAATAGGAAATTTATCTTGGTTTTCAGAATAGGAGTTTATCTTCACTTTACTATATAATCTAGTCTAAAACAAGGTATTCAAAAATTATAGTTCCTCCATTTTCAAGCAAAAGGATTCTAACATCATAAATTGATGAGTAAAAATATCAAGAAGCATAAGTTCTATCAACTGCACTGAACTAGGAAGAAGGAAAGAACTGATTACCTTGTAAGCACCATCTTTCAATGTCTGAAGATTCTCCAATTTCAACTTATATGTCTTTATTTCTTGAGATTGATCCTTGTGAAGCTTTTTGATAACCTCCAATGCCTTCGTGTATCTAAACAGTAAAAGAAAACATAAGTTAACGCACAGAGTGAGTTGAATAAGTTACACGCACAATACTAAACTGTACTGACATGGTGTTATCCATTTTTGAGCCTTAGGAGAGAAATCAAAAACAATATGCACCAAGCAAGAAAATCGGCAAAAATGCAAGAAAAATTTTTCCTTCATACCAGAAAACCACTTTCATTTTGGTTCCTAGCAGCTCAACCGCACATAGAACTGCTGTTGCATGAAAATCACCTACCTATTTAGACCATAATAATGAAGGACCTCTAACTCACAGAGAGATGCACCAAATTAACTATCTAATTATCTCTTGACAGAATTCAGCCTCTCAAGGAACACCAAATAAGACATGTTTGAGGAAGATGATCAATGCCGTATAAATTTGAAGATCAAAATGGGTTGTTTCACTGTAGGATGATGAACTAAGCTCTGAATCAGCAGCTAGACATACACTGTGAGCTCTTCAATTAGGATGTAATTTCTCCCTGTGTTCTCTTAATGCGGGTTTCTTTTACATCAATAATACTTACTTTTCCAATGATCCAATCAAAAGAAAAGCTCTCAGCAGCGAAAAAGACACATTTGATAATTTAAAAAAAAGTAACCATGAAAGAACAACCATCCAAAATTACTGTAAAGCTTGAATTTATCTCTGACTAATATTTCCAGATGCTGATTAAGAACCAAATCTAGTGAAAAGGTTAACCCCCCAGAAGCCGTGATTTTTTGGTATTGAGCTTGAAATCTCATACTAATTTCAATTCCACTGATGATATCATGATAATGACTCAATAAGTGGTTAACAAATAACCTTCTCTCGTAGAGAACTAAACTAGTAAGTTTGACAGCACCAAGGCATGCATGAATCCAGGTAAACCCATTAAATCTTAGATACCCTAACTTGAGAATTGGGGGACCAAGAATGTTAGCTTAAATAGTGTTAAATCCGGTAAATCCGAAAGAACCTACCCACAGAATTATAAGCACTAGTATCTCTAGCAATTTGCAGAAAAAAGCATAGAGATGAACATGGATTAGATTCAAAGAGCTTTGAACGGAGGAAGATTGAATATTCTATTCCAGGTTTTGTGCAATTTTCACATAAAAAGATCGTACTAACTGGTGCATATGTGATTCTTGACACTGCAAATGGACACCCTTTTGGTACCTTTTCCGTTAAAACACTACTGATCAATCACAAAATACATGTCGTAAATTAAAAAATGAGGTATGTCGCAAAGGCTGAGGCAGAAACTAGTCTTATTTTTAATGTTCTTCACTGAGTAAAATGAAGTGTGTTGGAATTTCAAGCATATTCAAGAAGGAATATGATTATACCGGTTAATACAGAAGAATGCATATTTCCAACACAAACGCTATGATAATGAATTGACAATTCCATTATTGATAACAAGAAATACCTAGTAGCGGAGAAGATATCATCAAACTTCTTTTTCAGTGTAGACGGATCTTGTAATGGCCAGTTTGCCTCATCTTGGTGAACAAATATCACATTTTCAAGAATGGCCTTTGAGACACCCATGAGCGCAGGGATTTCTCGGTCCATATCAGCACATCTATAACTTAGGCAGACTTTCTGCAAGTAAATAAGCTAGGAATTTAGAAAGAAACTTTTTCCCTGTCCAACCATTTCTTCCTACTGCTAAAGTCTAAGCCTCTACTATCAGCCCAGCAAAATCCTAAGAACTTCTTTTTGTCAAGAAAGATCCTAAGAACTACTATTGGCTATGATAAAGTACGCTTACGGGAAATGATAGACAATATCACAAGCCGCAGAGATATGAAATTAACTGGACAAGTATAACAAAGACAAAGCAGAGCAATTAATCTAGCTCAGGTAGATTCTTTTTTTTTTTTTTTTGGTTTAATCTGGCTCACATATATTCCAAAAATACAGATTACAATTACCCGTGAGAATGAAAAAGAAAAAGAAACAATATGTACCAATGCCAAAAAGCACCCAAGAGTATGGCCTAATGGTCAGTGGAGTGGGTTGAGAACCATGACGCCTCAAGTTCAATTTCCATTGGAGGCAAAAAACACTAGGTGGTTTCTTCCCATCTATCCACATCAAAAAAAAAATGTACCAATGCCAAAAAAATAAAGAGATATACTTAAAAGTTGTATGATCCTGTCTCTATTTTGAGAAATAAAGACTGATGCATTTCCAAGTCCAAATCCACATGCAATGAAAATATTTTACATGATTTTGTACTTGGAGTGGTATTGTTTCTTTGAACTTCTCTTTTTTAACACATACAACTTGACCAATGGTAGCTAAATTACAAACAATCCCAGGAGGTATGGGTTGAAACTACGTTGCATACGTTCTTCCCTTATCTCCCTGTGTGGTCAAATTAGGTTATGAAAAGCAGGAAAGGAGAGGTTGTATAAATGCCGGCAATTTTTGAGCCTTTGAAGCAGGGAAACTTAAAATCATCTTGTGCTTATAGCTTCTTTAGTTTCCATTTGGTATCCTTGATTCCTTATCTCTTTTAAAGTCTTCTGGATAAGGTAATAATATTCTTTACAGGGGAAACCTCATTGTTGGTTATCATATCATTTACATGTCATTTTTCTTTCAATTGTGCATGCGCAATATGCATAACCTGTTTATCATCATTCAACTGTGTTTTCTTCTGCAACAATTTTAGAATGAAATTAGAGAGAAACTAAGGAAAATGCTTGAGACTCGAGAGAATGGTAGGGTAGATCTTGTTAGAGCAGGACAGTGGATTCAACTAATGAAAGTAACTCCATAGTTTCTTTCTTTTTAAATAATTAGCTAACAAGCCTTCGCACTACTGTTTTTTGCCTCATACACCAGTTATTGTTGTGCTATCAGGTCCTCCACCAAATCGGATCAATCTAAAAAATCACTAAAATTCTATGATTTTTATTTAATGTTTCAAGTCATGCAATTTTAGATGGATCTGAATCAGCTCCTGCTCATCCTCTGATGCTATGACCAATACACAGCACTACAATGAGCCACTTCTTGTAAATTGGACATGAGGTTTTTCCACAAACTACGTCTTTAAACCTCTACCCCCCATTCCAGTTTCCTATTAATGGAGGTAATCTGGCTACATCCTCCATAAATCACAAGAAGTTCTTGACTAGCTCCCGCCATTCCCCACATAAACACTTCTTCAGAACCTTGACGGACTGTCATTACAAGTTTACAACTCCTCCCTGTGTAGCAGTATTTCCCTCCCTTTGACCCCAATATTAACAGGCCCAAGTCCTTCCTTCACCGAATCAAACTGACGGAAAAACATTACAAGAATGCTACTGACTTCATATACCCAACCAATTTATCAATATTTTATTCATGATTTATTTCTAGAACATAATCTCTAACAAATCATGCATTCAATTGTTATTTATCCTTATCATTCATATATATATGACCCTCAACAGTCTTATGTGATCTATATGAATACAAGGTTAATATCACTGCCCTCGATGGTCAAATTTTCCTCTTCAGCAGACATATAACCTCGACTAATTCTACTAAGACAGGGAAGTACCAAATTGACCAAAACCGTCAAATAAATTAGTGATACCTCTCCAGTGTGAGGATTGATAGTCTGTAGAACACTCTCAATGGCCTTGTACTCCATCTTTGTTGCCTTCTGAGTTAACTGAAAAGACCTAATGCACACCACATCTTTCCCTGCTGCTGTCTTGAACCGCAACTTTATCTGCCCCTTTGTCTCCGTCTCTCCAGCCACCTTCACCAGCATAGTGTTCAGTTTTATCCACAAACTTCAAATAATATAAACAGAAGATAACTACAATAAACTATCCAGTTCGTATCAGTTATGGGATCATTGACTGATTTATCGGGTCAGGATAGTCTGCTATTTAAAACATGATTTTAAACTTTTGGGTGACCATTGATAATTCGACCAGGTTGTTAAAAAATTTAGAAGAATTAAACTAAATAGCCGCACACCCAACCAATAAACTAAAAATAGCCAGCGGATGTATAATATATGAGTAATTCATGTATAATATGTATATAATCAGTGTATAATGGATGTATACGGCTACGAAAATAAACAATGAATCCAGCCAGCTATTTGTGTAAAGATCCTAAAAAATATTTACTCCTTCTCAAGTAAGTCCAAAAAGATGACACCTTAGGGTCATGGATGAAGCTGTGACCAGAGCGAGCATTTGGCGGCATCTCACCAGTGCAGGCAACCTTCAAGCACTCAATTATAGTCTGCCCACAGCAAGAAGAATAATTACAAAAAGAAATGAACATACAAATTACTCTGGCAATGGAAAGCCTGTTATTCAATCACATGAAGATCATCTTCAACTACTTAACTGGAATCTACCCAGAGATGTCCAAGTTGAAAAACATAGAAACATTCTGATGGACCAAAGCACAATTAAATGTGGACTTTATTAAAGAAGAGCACTGATGAAGAAAGAGTTACGTTATATATTCATTGCATGAATAAATAATGTTGAACGCACATAATAATTATTTGTAGCTAGAAATAAAATGATTTATCAATTGAAATGCTACAATCCAGTCAAAATATATAAAGAATCAAACATGTTTAAATTTTGTAATGATCAGGTTCTTTACACAAAGAAGCTAATCGCTTTGCCAACTATAGCTTGCAATAAAACGCCTAAGCGAAACGAAGTGCCCAACCTGAGCTTAGAGAATTACCTACAGTTGCATTTTAAGTGACCTGATAGTATAAATTTTTTTTTTACACCATCAGTTCATAGAACTTTAATAAAATTAGAATTAAAATTGAAAAAACGAAAATACATGAATGGAATTGAGCAACAAATTCATGCAACCACTAATACTCTTGCACTAAAGCGTACCTGCAGTTGCATTTTAGTGCAATTTTTTATTTTTACACAGTCAGTTCATAGAACTTATAGTCATTGAAAATAGAAATTTTACTCGAATATAATTAGAATTCAAAATAAGAAAAAGTAAGTACATGAATGGAGTTGAGCAACAAACTTATGCGACGACTAACACCTAATGAACTAGTAACAATTTATGTAAAAATTACACTGATATAAGAAAATAACAGTTCATATTTGTGAATAACGGAGATAGAGAGTAGTAATTACGTTTAAAATAAGAAATTATACTCAAATATAATTAAAATTTAAAATAAGAAAATGTAAGTACTCCTCTCTGTCCCAATTTATGTGGCACCATTTCCTTTTTAGTTTGTCCCACACAGAATGTCACCTTTCGATAATTAGAAACAACTCAACTTTAAAATTCTTGTTTTACCCTTAATGAAATGATTTACAACAACACAAATGTCTAAGATTTGTTTTAAGAACACAAATTTCAAAAGTATTCCTTTCTTTCTTAATCAAAACTTAAAGTCAAACGGTGCAACATAAATTGGGACGGAAGGAGTACATGAATGGAGTTGAGAGACAAATTTATGCAACGCTTAATACCTAATGAACTAGTAACATATTAAGCAGAAATTACACTGACATAAGAAAATAACAATTCATATTCGTAAATAGAGGGAGAGATAGAATAGCGATTACGGTTTTTTACAATAACGTTCTAATTTCTTATAGCTAATCACTTTGCCAACTATAGCTTGTACTAAAGCGCCTAAGCAAAACGAAGTGCCCAACTTGAGCTTAAAGAATTACCTGCAGTTGCATTTTAAGTGACCTGATAGTATAAGTAGGCGTTTGGCCGTAGAAACCAAATATTTTTTCACTTTATTTGGAATTTTTGAAGTTGGAGTTGTGTTTGATTATAGTTTTTGCAAAAAATATTTGTTTGTTTGGATGTACTTTTCCTAAAAAAATATGAAATATAATTTATAACCCCAATTTCCAAAAACTAGCAGAACCACCCAACCTGACTAATTCACCTGAATTTGCCATCCTTATTATTTTCTTCCTCTATCCAAACCACATTCGTTAACTCTAATCCGCATTATTTTATGCAATATATAAAAACCACATTCGTTTACTCTAATGTTTATTATTTGTTTTAAACTGATCAACACCAAAAGAGTGTCCAGTTTTTCTCTATGAAGCTTAGAATATTGGGTAATGGATAGTAGAACATGCGACAGTTTGATGGCCGACAGAAATGGGGACATTTTTATAAAAATAAAAAATTAAGATAAAATTTTAAAAAAGAAAAAATAAATGCAATGGTCCAAAACTGAAAGTGAAAAAAGTGAAAACAAGGTTTCGGGCGTTTTTGAAATTGAAGTTGTATTTGGAATTTTCATGGCCAAATGCTGATTTTCAAATAAAATGGAAAAAAAAGTGAAGAATTCTCATGGCCAAACGGGTCCTAAATCTTTTTTACACCGTCAGTTCATAGACCTTCTGCTCAAAATTAAAATTAAAATTATAAAAACAAAAAGAAAAGTAAATACATGAATGAAGTTGAGCAGCAAATAGCTAATAAACTAGCAGTAACAATTTTATGCAGAAATTACACTGAGATAGGAAAATAGCAATTCACGTTCGTAAATAGAACTTATCCTCGAATAAAATTAGAATTCAAAATACGAAAAAAGTAAATACATGAATGAAGTTGAGCAACAAATTTATGCAACAGACTAATACCTAATGGAGTAGTAGTAACATTTTTATACAAGTAATATAGAGAGTTAGGATTATACAGTTTTTCCGGCACCGTTAGGGCCAACGATGAGGGTTAAAGGTCTGAAAAATGTGATGACGTTTTTGTTCTCTGGATCAAAGCTACGGATGCCCTTTATGAGCATCTTATCTACCGTGCTCATCTTTTTTGATCTTCTATTTGTTTATTTGCATTGACGACTTATATGACCAGACCCGAAGAGTTGAAATGAAGTTAATTTGGCGTTGGTGGGACTAGGGGGTTTTATTTGAGACGGACAGGAGAGAGGGAAGCAAAAGAGGGTTTAATAAAACCTCAGGCTTTGGCCTTTTGTGTTCATTTTGATGTTTTTCCTTTTTAAAAAAGAATATTAATAAATTTTAATTTTGGTCCTTATGAAATAGTATGATTAAGATCATGTTTAGATTGGCTTATTTTAGTTGTATTTAAGTCAAAATAATTTTTAGGTGCTTTTATAACCCATTCAAACAGACTCTAAGCATAGTTGAACATCAATTAAATGATGCTTATGTTCTTGGTTCATCTATATAAGAAATAGATTATTTTTAAAATTATATTATCTTTAAATATAAAATAATAGAAGTCTGATTCAATACATGGTTTGAAAATTTTGTAATTAAAATGACTTTTACTATCAAACGAAAATTTCAACTCAAGAAAAAGAAAGCAAATAAAGAGAAATAGAACCAAAACCGGACATGGATAGAAGCTCCCACTCTTATGTATGCACATTGCCACTCATATCGCTCCTCCCCTTTAAAATTACCACCATCCATTAAGGCCATTAGGATTAAAGGAAAATATATTAAATTATGTAAGATATCATTATTTGAGGTTTTAAACTAGCTCTAAAATACACCTCTTGCTCTATCAATTAGATGATGGAGTGAGTTGTTTTCCTCTTATTCTAGAACACTTGGTGATTCCTTTAATTTCTAGCCATAGGTAATAAACTGTAGTTGTTAAATACATTTGTATATGCCAATTTTGATGTTACTCCCTTTAAAATACTGTTCTTCCATCCTATGTCCTCCTATCAACCTATGTGACTTCTAATGACCCCCTACTGATGTAAAAGAATAAATGTTGTATGCTCACATTATCTTCATTACACAAAGGGCATGTTAAGCTTGTAGGTAGTCCTCAAGTAGTCAGTCTGATGTCTATCCCTGGTAGATAGTCTCTCATGTATCGCTAACTTACATATAAATATCCATTGGGGAGAACCTTGGTTGTTCCACATCAATCTTCTCCACCCTAATTTCTGGAAAGTACTTTGTAATTTCTTATACATATTATTAGTAAAAGAATTCTCTATTCAGTACAATTCTAGTAGAACATAAGTGTTCTCCAAGTATTTCGTTGCCTTGAAAGTATTCTGAACCACCCACGAAAGTTGTTTTGATTGTGTCCGCATCCATATAGGTCCTCCTTTCCCATAATATATATGCATCTATTTGACCCATAGCTTGTATTGCTTCTTGCACGTATCCATAGAAGTTTACATATTGCATCTCTATTCCACAATAACACATTTAAAAATGAAGATCACGTGTTGGTCGAGATGACACAGTTTATCCCAGGCCAGCAATGGTTTCGCGGATATCTTAGTTTTTTCTGTCTATAGGAACCTCCTACATATTTTCTAAATAGTTTGTACAATCTTCTTAGGTATGGCAAATATCAGGGATGAGAAACAACAATGACAACAACATACCCAGTGAAGTCCAAGGGATGAGAAACTTTTGTTAAAAAAGGACATTCTTTGTTAATTAAGACCTCCCTGCATATGACAGAAATTTAGCAGACATTGGATTACAAACAGCCTCTTAATGCTCAAAGGTACTCCAAGGTATACTCTAGCAAAACCCAACATACCAAGTATTCATTGTTGTAAATCAGGCCTTACAACTCCAAAGTATATGGAACTCGTGTTGACATTAGGCTATCAATAATGCATCAAACTTTTGAAATTACTCATATAACAGTGTCGTACACTTCTTGCCACCTTTACAAAATTATGGTAAATTGTCTTTAAAGCGCAATTGTATGAGATTCAGCTTAGCACATTTAGGATGAACCTTAAAATTAGGTTCATTCCTTAGAGATTTTAGCAGCTTGCTGAAATACTTCATAGCTGGAACAAACCAAAAAGGGTACATTATTTCTCCTTGCCTTAAACCTGTTTGATCATTATAGTACTTTGACCATTTATCGCGGTTGACCTTTTCCTGAGGCTTATTAGTACAATTTTGACCCGCAGGGATGAGTAGCACGATTCCCGAGGTAATCGGCGAGATCTATGATGACTTATGAGAAATAGAGCCTTAAAGAGAAAAACAGTTAACCGATAGTTGACTTTTGAATAAACGGACCTTTTTCAAAAATCCGTCAATTTTAAGATGTCCGGATGGTCGATTATAACTTGGTGGGATGTTCAGTTCGGTTCCCGACGCACTCGGGGGCGTTTTGGGTTATTGGTTGGAAAGATGGTTTTGGCCATTGGGTGTTGACCCGGTCAAATAGACCTCCGTTGGGAATTTCGAGACCTCGAGTAAGTCCGTAGCGTGTTTTTATGTATGTTTACATGTCTAGTTTGCATCTGGGAGGTCTCGAGTGATTGTCCCTGGTCCACTGGCTCGAGCTAGTTGGACTAGTGGGATTTCACTCCAGCAGGCGGAGCTCTGCTATAGCGGACCCCTTACTTCTGCGGTGGAAAACGCAAGACAGATTGTATTTAATGCTAAGTTAAACCCTTCATTTCCCATTCCCAAAATTATTTCTTCTAAGTGTATTTAAGGAGATTTGAAGAGGTTTTAAGTGAATTCATCTTGGGGTAAGTCTCTCTAACCTTGATTTCCTTTATTTACCTTTCCTAAGCTTGAATCTATAGTAGAAAATCTATAGATCTAAAGGAAGAAGATGGGTTTTGACTTTTACATTGTTATTTGAATTTTAGTCTTTTACTATGAGATTACTTGATGGATTTGACTAATCTAAGCATGCAATTTGATGGGTTAGTAACCAATAGGCTTGAATCTTCCATTATACTTGAGGAATTGAAAGATTGAAAGTTAGGGTGTATACCCAAATTGAGGGTTTTGCCTTGAATAATGAAATTGAGCAATACTTGAGATAATTTAGCAATTAGGGAGTAGAATTGAACTTCTAGAATGTTGGGTTACCTATTGCATCTTTGAAATACCCGTTTTACCCTTGTAGGCCCGTTTTCTCTCTTTTACTTAATTGATTTTGATCCAAACGAATGTATAGTAATATGGGTACTGTTGTTTCTCGTTTCTAACTTAGAATTCGATAATGCCTAGACTTTGAGTATTTGGAGGCTCTTCGGAAGGGCAAGGCTCAAATTTGATTGTTCGTGGCTCCAGCTCGGCGGTGATGTAGGTTACGGCTTACCTTTTGGTTAGAGTCCGGTTAGCGAAGCATATGTAGAGTTAGTTATTGTCGGAGAAAGCATGTTACGCCTTCGGGTATAAAGTTGGGATGGATTACTTAGGATTGGTACTGTTGACTGATTTGTGGGCTTGTTGCCTCTTTGTTATGTATTAGCTTGTTGCCATATGTGTGATAATGGACTTGACACTTAGTTGTCGTATTATGATTGTGTTACGGTTGTCTCGCACTTATCTAGACATTATCATAGATAGAGGAAGAAATTGACTTGATATTGATATTGTGACATGTGTCCATGCGTGGCAAGATTGAGATTGATATGATTCACTTGATATTGTTAGTATGCATTGCATTCATCCTCATTTCCATGATACATTGATATTACCTATGATTGGTGCTGTTGATGATAAGTGAGAAGGGAACATCCAAGATTCTTTGGACGTACTTGATATAGTAGCCATCTATGGGCTGTGTGCAGAATGGCTAGTGATATGGAACCACCAATGGGATGTGTGCGGAGTGGTTGGTGTTGTGAAGTCATCTCTGGACTATGTGCGGAGTGACTAGTACATGGAATTTGCGGGTCCCGTATGGATCATGACTATCGAGACATGGAGGTATTTCCGTCCGTAGCATGTGTGTACGGAGACTTACATTTGGCCAGTGCATATCATTGCATTGCATATACATTCATTACTTCATTCATACATTATATTGATTCTAACTTGATATTCCTATCACCTGTGGTATTTGTTCTTGGATTGTGTTGTGGTTGTACTTGATTGCGAGCATGCCTATTCTTCAGTTCCTTTCTTTATTTATGTTATCTAACTGTTGTCGGCATATGATACCTACTAGTACATAGTGTTTGTGCTGAAACTACTTTGCTGCATTCTTTTCGGAGTGCAGAGTTCGTGACAGGCTCTACTTCTAGCCCTCGCGAGTGATCTCGAGGCCCTGCTTTCGAGTGTCTAGGGTGAGCATCTGACGAGCCGCTGCCTGGAGACTCATTTATCTATGTCTTTATTTTCTTCCATTCAGACAGATATTTTATCATTTTGGACTTGTATTTCTAGACATTTACTTAGATGCTCTTGTATGATTCAGACCAGATCTGGGGTTGTATTTAGATTCCGCACTTATGTTTATTTATGATTTAGACTTCTACTGCTTCTATTTATTTTATTGTTGTTTGGATTAATTGTT
>NC_081349.1:48964573-48990267 GCF_029784015.1 Lycium ferocissimum | reverse complement strand
GGATTTGACCCAAAAGAAGTCAATCCGCATGGTCCTCTATGAACCAATCGAAATTTTGGATTCAAAATCACAACACAACAAAACCCATTAAGATTTCAATCCGTTTGACCATTGATTTGCGGTAAAAAATGAAGAAAAAGGCGAGTGAATACCTTGTTTTGTTGAAACTTGATGGAGAGGGGGGTTTAGGATTAAATGCTTACCCCAATCGACTATGCTAAAGCAACAAAAGGTGAAGTACGCCTGAAACATTGTCATTTCAGGCAATGATGACGAAGGAGAGAGGAGAGATGGTGGGGGCTGCTAGGGTTTCAAAAGAAAAATGAAGAGGAAAGAACAAGGGTGTGTTTGGTATGATAAAATGAAAGAAATGAAGGTATTACTCCCCTTTATGGTGGAGCTGGGCCAGGTCAATCTTTTAATGGACAGGGCCCGGCTGAAAATAAAAGGAGAGGGAGGGGTAGCCAATATACATATACATGATATGCATGTATACACATGTATATCCGGTTGTATGTGTGTATATATAGGGAAACTTAAGCACTCAATTTAACAAATGGCCACAACTAAAACAACTAATGAATTAAATTCTCTAATTAATGGCCTAATGTGACTTAATTAACCAATTGACTAAACTAAAGGACATGGTCAATTATGCAAATGGACTTAAATTGCAAACACATCCTCAATTGACTTTAAACTATGAAATTTGGTCATTTCAATTATGGCCATATTTAGCCTAATCAAACAATTAAAGGCAGATTTGCAATGATGACCTCGATTGGTTTAAGCCGAAATTGGCTATTTCAATTAAGGGCAGATTCAAACTTAACCAACAAATTAAAGGCTAATTTTGCAATAATGACCTTAATTAACTTTAGGCCATGCAAATCAGTTGTTTCAATTAAAACCAAAATTAGCCAACAATAAATTATTTCAATTGTGGCCCCAATTAGCCATTTAGTGAGCAATTTATTGAAATTAACCACAATTAAGTACTTGATTAATTATGATTAACTCAAAAATTGCAACAATGCAAATCAAGTATGCAAATTTAACAATTGGGTTGTGGGGGGGGGGGGGGGGGTAAAATGATTAATTAATTCAATTAATCAAATTTCTTGAATTAAACGGAGTAAAATGCTTGCTAATTGAGTTTTTATCTAATCATTTTAACAATTAAATAATAATTGTTTTAAATTATCTTCTTGATTAAATTTAGCAAATGTTCCATATTAATTATTAAAATGTGTATATTAATTTCTAAATGATCTATAATATTATTGAAGTTATTTTGCTAAATGAAATGGCAAAATATTATAGAAATAATTTTATAAAATCATTTTGACTTGTAGAAAATATACATTTCACTCCATTTAATATCTAAGGACTCTGAGTAATTAAAATAAATTATAGGAAGTCAAAAATTAGGTGTCAACAAGGGGTGCTTGGTCTACTTAGCCCATATTCGTGATACTAGTTTTGATTCTCCGTCGCTTGAGTCTGTACCTGTGGTGTACAAGTTCATGGAGGTATTCCCTATTAGTTTGCCGGGTATGCCACCCGATCGTGACATTAACTTTGGCATCGATCGAGAGCAGGGCACTCGCCCTATTTCAATTCCGCCACATAGGATGGAGCCAGCCGAGTTGAGTGAGTTAAAGGAGTAATTGCAGGATCTTCTGAGTAAAGGTTTCATCAGACCAAGCGTCTCCCCTTGGGACGCTCCCGTGCTATTTGTGAAGAAAAAAGATAGGACGATGTAGATGTGTATTGATAACCACCAGTTGCACAAGGTCACCATTCGAAATAAGTATCCTATTCCCCGCATTGATGACTAGTTCGACCAGCTTCAGGGTGCTTCTGTGTTTTCCAAGATTGATTTGAGGTCAGGCTATCACCAGCTGAAGATTCGGGCCGAGCATATTCTGAAGATGACCTTTAGGACTTGTTATGTTCATTACGAGTTCCTTGTTATGTCTTTTGAGCTTACGAATGCCCCCGCAGCTTTCATGGATTTGATGAGTGGCATTTTCAAGCCATACCTGGATTTCTTCATCACAGTCTTCATCGATGATATCTTGGTGTATTCGTAGAGTAAGGAAAACATGAGCGCCATTTGATGATTGTCCTTGGATTGTTGAAGAAAAAAAAGCTTTATGCCAAGTTTTCTAAGTGTGAGTTCTGGCTTGATTCAGTGGCATTCTTGGGCTATGTGGTGTCAAAGGACGGGATTATGGTTGATCCCAAAAAGATTGAAATTTACATTAAGGGTTGGGCAAGGCATTTTTTACGATGGCGAGATTCGTAGCTTCATGGGTTTGGCTAGTTACCTTGTCGGTTTGTGAAAGGGTTTGCTTCTATTGCTTCTCATCTGACTCGATTGACTCAAAAGGAGGTAACTTTCTAGTGGTCTGATGCTTGGGAACAGAGCTTTCAAAAGCTCAACACCTTATTGACTACAACACTGATTTTGGCATTATCCGTGGAGGATAAGGACTTCTCGCTATATTATGATGCGTCCCGCATTGGTTTGGGCACCATGTTGATGCAAGAGGGCAAGGTCATTACCTATGCTTTTAGGCAGTTGAAGATTCATGAGAAGAACTACCTTACTCATGATTTAGAGTTGGCAGCGGTAGTCTTCGCTTTGAAGATTTGGAAGCATTACTTCTATGGGATCCATTGTGAGGTATTCACCGATCGCTGCAGTCTACATCATGTGTTCAACTAGAAGGATCTCAATTCCAGACAGCGTAGATGGATGGAGCTACTTAAGGATTATGATATTAACATTCTACCATCGGACCAAGCTTGATATGGTAGGCGATGCAGTGAGTCGAAAAGAAAGTGGTGTAGTATAGGGCGGTTTAGCTCGGTTGATTGCTTCAGAGCTTCCTTTAGCCATGGAGGATCGGACTCTAGCTAACAGTCTTGTATGACTTGATATTTCGGATTCGGTCAGGGTTTTAGTATGTGTTGAGGCGAGGTAGTCTCTCTTGGAGCAGATCAGGGCACAACAGTTTGATGATGCTCAGTTATGTAAGATTCGTGATAAGGTGTTGAATGGTGAGGCCAATGAGGCCGTGTTTGATGATGAAAGGGTCTTGAGGATCAAGGGATGTATGTGCATTCCTCGTGTGGGTGGTTTGGTTCATTTGATATTAGAAGAGGCTCATAGTTCTAGGTATTCTATTCATCCAGGTGTGACTAAGATGTATCGTGATTTGAGACATCACTATTGGTGGGGCAGGTTGAAGAGAGATATTGTAGATTTTGTTGCTCAGTGTTTGAATTACCAGCAAGTCAAGTATGAACATCAGAGACCTGGTGGGATGCTTTAGAGGATGCCCATCCCCGAGTGAAAGTGGGAGAGGATTGCTATGGATTTTGTTGTGGGTCTTCCGAAGACCTTAAGCAAGTTCGATTCAGTTTGGGTTATTGTTGATCGGTTGACTAAGTATGCTCATTTCATCCCAGTTCAGATTACTTATAATACAGAGAAGTTGGCCCGAATTTATATCCGAGAAATAGTGCGATTACACGGGGTTTCTATTTCTATCATTTTCGATCGAGGTACTCGGTTTACCTCTCATTTCTGGAGGACCTTGCAGAGTGAGTTAGGTGCTCCGTTAGATCTCGGCACCGCGTTTTACCTACAGATTGATGGTCAGTCCGAGAGGAATATTCAAGTGCTTGAGCATATGTTGAGAGCCTATGTTATTGATTTTGGTGGTCGAGTATTGATATGGCGCCGTTCGAGGCTTTATATGGTAGGAGGTGTCGTTCTCCTATTAGTGGTTTAATGCTTTTGAGGTTTGATCTTGGGGTACAGATTTCTTTGACGAAGTCGTTGGACAAGATGAAGCTAATTCAGGAAAAGCTTCTGGAAGCTCAGAGTAGGTAAAAGGTGTATGCGGACCGAAAGGTTCGAGATTTGAAGTTTATGGAGGGTGAGCAGGTTCTTCTGAATATTTCACCCATGAAGGGTGTTATGCGATTTGAGAAGAGGGGTAAGTTGAGCCCGAGGTACATTGGTCCATTTGAGATTCTCCGTCGTGTTGGTGCAGTGGCTCGTAGTTCGGTCATTCATGTTTTTTGTTAGGTATTCGTTCGTCGTTAGGAATGTTTTTTGATCTGTGAAGAAGGTACAGTTGGATTGATTCTTATATCATCCGTTGGGACTCCGTGTTGCTTGATGAGAATTTGTCTTGTGAAGAAGAGCCTATAGCGATCTTAGATAGGCGGTAAGAAACTTTAAGCCTAAGGAGATAAACACTTAGAATGAGCGGTGCAAATGAGTCTAAGGGATAGCTTGTTAAGGTGCACGGTAAGGTGCAATGGAAGAACCGTCGTGTTTAGGAGGCCACATGGGAGACCAAGTCCGATATGCCTACCAGATATCCCCAGTTATTTATCGACTCAGGTACTTTTCCCCGTTCCTTTCCTTGTCGTTCGAAGACGAACGATTGTTTAATTGGTATATAATGTAACGACCCGTTTGGTCGTTATAGTGCTTTGAACATTTACCCCTGTTGACCCTTCCCCGATCAAGGATCAGCAGTACATGTTGATACAAGGAAAGAGGAGTTCACTTTAGAGCGTTGGGTATCGATAATGGGTCAGTAAACTCGTGAACCAGGTTAGAAAAAGGAGGCTTCAGTTAATGGATCTTTTGGCTAAGGCACTTCGAGAAGTTATATGAGGACGTTAGTAGGATTGTGTGTACGGTAATTGAGGATCGCCTATGGATTACAGATCAGTTTAGTGGTGATTTAGGGTGTTGCGTCGACAATGAGTGATTCTCGTTGAGATAACCAGAATTAGTGGGTAGTTTTCTAGCACAGAGGCTTTATGAAGGATCGTATATGTGGTGCGACAGGTTTAGAGGAGAAGTAAGTTTGGAAAGTCAGGTGAAATAAAGGAACTCTCAATTGGTCGAGTGCGTGACATACTACTATTTCCGGTATTGACTCGTCTATTTGGTAGGATTATGACTTTGTGGTATACTTTCGAGCGGGCTCGACTGATGGTCGGTCGGTGGCAGTGAATGTGATCTGAACTGAGAAATTGAAAAATTAAGATAAAGGTATAGTTGATCGAGAATTTGTATGAATAAGGTACATCTTCGGAGTTACTTGAGTCAGGTATGAATTGTGGTGTTGTTGTCTTGTATCTGTCAGTTGAGGTGTGATCGTTAATTACGCTTAAAAAAGGAAGTCTACAGAAATAGATTAAGTGTTATGACGAAGGTTTCGTGATCAGTGGAAAATTCGACAGTTAAAAGTGTATTAATTAAGACCACATGTTTTGCATTGAAGTGATCAGAGTTGTGAGAGAGATAAGAGGAAAAATGAGGAAAATTTGATGTTTTTAGAGTTCATGGGATCGGTCAGATTTGCGTATCGGGTGAAAGTTGAGGAACAAAAAGATTGCAATCATAAGGTATAGTTCTTCGCTACTAAGTTAACTACTTGGATAGAATTTAGCTTTTTGGAAGTCGAGGGTGATGCACAGGGTTGATTAGTTATGAGCAAAGAGGTGGAAGAGGTTATCGCAAAAGTATGAGAGGCGTACTATGTGTATTGTGGGGTTTCAGAATGGTTTGATAGTGAGAGAAAGGATTAGTATCGATTCCCTCAATTGTATGAAAGGATTAGAATCAGTTGCCTCAGTTGTATGAAAGTACTATGTTCAGCTTCGTGAAGGTGTGGAGTCAGTTTGGGTGACCATTGATGGTATTGGGGGAGATGTGCATTTAATTCCGGGTCAGATGGTTCAGTTATAGCCGGGGAACTATGCTTGTATTATCAGAAAGACTTATGGGTATTTTAGTAAATCACCTTCGTGGGGTCGATGGACTTCTAGTTCAGAATTGAGGCTTGACAGCATTATCAGGTCTCATCAAAGTTTGCCAGCGAGATTGATGGTATTTTACTTTCGGCACTATTTGGACAGTTCTGAGGGTTTACCTCGGTATTAGCGATACTTTGAGAAGGTACAAATGGTTATGGGAAGTCTTTAGCGTGATCAGATGGTTTTCTACAGTGTGGCTCGGCAAGGTAATCAGTAGGTATGCATTTAATTTGGTGATTGAAATATTTGAAAGGTTTAGACGATGGGTGTTGACTAAGTCGGTTCAATTTTGGGAGACAAAGCTAACAGACTTGGGACAAGTACAATCGGCTACGGGTAAGATCAGTGTTGATAGAATTGCTTAGAGTTTTCTCAGATAAAGCAAGGGTTCTTTTGGGCAAAATTCATGTCAGGCTTATGGCGTGTGTCTATGTGTTCCTAAGAAATCGTGGTATGAAGGACGGCTTTAGAAGGTATGAAAGAAAGGTTAGTGGAATCAGAATATTTAGCGGTTCAGAGTGGGCTATGATTTGTGGTTATATCTAAAGAATTGTGGCTATTAGAGTGATGATTGGGGAATCAAGTGATTGCGTACAGAGATAGGATTATATCAAATTAGAAAAGTCAAGCGGAGATAGTTCTCTTATGCGGGGATCAGTTGTGAAGGAAATTTCGGGTATGAAGGAATGTAAATTTGGGTATTCGAGCTAAGTTAAAGGTGATTTGATTGATAAGGTGAACTAGCGGAGTATCTCTTACAGTAGATGATTCCATGAGGTTATAGTGAAGAGTCTTTGGCTTCTCATCGGTGTTCGTACATAGGTCGTTATTGCGTTTTCCCCTTTTACCCCTGTTGACTTTCCGCTAGCCTCGTTAGAGCGTATTTGACTCATGGGGATGGGAAGCGCGGTTCCCCAGGTGATCGGGATTGGTTTGAGGAGTTTAGAAGCCCTTAAGCTGAGTAAGCGAAAAAGTGTTGACCAATAGTTGAATTTTGGGTATTTGTGTTCTTTTGTGAGTTTCATTGGTCCCATTAGGTCCGGATGGTTGATTATGACTTGTTAGGGAGGTTGGTTCGGTTCCCAAGACACTCGGAAGTGTTTTGTGCTAATGGTTGGAAAGTTAATTTTTGGCGAGGTTGACCCGATCAAATAGACCTCTGATGGAAATTTCGAGGCCACGAGTGAGTACGTAGTGTGTTTTTACATATATGTGCATATCTGGGTTGTGTTCGGGAGGCCTTGGGTGGGTGTCGGGATTTTGGGTGAAAACTTGTTGAAAATAAATTTCTGCTGGTTCCTGGTGTCTCGCCCCGGCGAGTGTAGTTGCACCCCTGCGGGTCCGCCTCAGCAGGACTTGGCCCACAAGCGCGAGCATCCTAGTCATTTAATGAGTTGCGCCCTAGCGGGTAGTTATTCGCTGAGGCGGTATCGCTTTAGCGGGCCTTTGCTTGCGGAAGAGGGTGAAGCTGAATCAGAAAACCCTTTTTAATCCCAACTTCAAACCCATTCCTCCTATTGACCAAATTATTGATATGAGAGCATTAAGGGAGAATTAAAGAGTCTTTGAAATCTTTTCACCTTGGGGGTAAGTTTCTTTATCTTATCTTATTATTATCAATCCTCTTAAGCTTGAATTAATGGTGGAAATGAATGGGGATTACTTGGGAAAGAGGGTTTACAAACCCTAATATTGATGTTTGAATGTTAAGCTATGAAAATGGGTTTGTTTGGTGAATCTTGTTTTTCTAAACATGGGACCTTGTGAATTAGTAGATGTTAAGCTTGAATCTCTATTTTGTTTAAGAAATTGAATATGGGAAGTTAGGGTTTTATCCTAAATTGGGGGTTTTTGATCTAATGTTGTAATTTATGATTAATTGAGTTTATTTAGCAATTGGGTAATGGCATTGAGCTTCTTGAATGTTGGGTTGCGTTTTTAATCTTGAAATTCCCATTTTGCCTCTGTGGGCCCGATTCCCTCTTTTAACGTTTAATCTTCAATTCGAATACGTCTATAGCAATATGGGTATCGTTAGTCTCCTTTTCTAACTTAGATTGAGATGTTGATTAGACTTTGATTATTTGGAAGCTCTTCGGAAAGGCAAGGCTCACGTTTGATTGTTCGTGGCACCAGCGCAACATCGAGGTAGGTTACGGCTTACTTTTTTTAAGACTTTGATTAGTGAAACGTATGTACGCATAGAATTGATGGGAGAAAGCATGATTAGTTATTCAGACATGATGTTGGGATGGATATACTCTTAGGTTGGTATGACTTTTGATTATGTGGGCTTGTCGCCGTTATTTACGCATTGTGACATGTGGTGTACTTGTTGATGTCATTGGGTGATGTGAGGTGATAGATTCACTATGATGATTGAAACTCTTTGTTGTTCCCATTTCCATGGTTGTTGTGATTTGTGCAAGTCTTGTTATGACTTATTGTGCTTTGTGATCTCCATAGCATATTCATAGGCTTTTGATTCATTAATATCTCATTCCTGCATTCATACATTCACGCATGATGGAAAAGTTGTGGAAAACAGTGTGATAAAAGAATCATGGAACAATTGATGGAAAAAAACTTTGGAAACATTTTATGAAAGTGAAAGATGAAAGTCACCTCTAGGCTTTGTGTGGAGTGGCTAGTTTTATGAAAGTGAAAGATGAAAGTCACCTCTGGGCTTTGTGCGGAGTGACTGGTACATGGACACAATGGTCCCCCATGGGTCATGACTGCCGAGATGTCGAGATTTTCATCCGGAACATGTGTGTACAAGTTGTGTTATTGGCCATTGCATTGCATTGACATCCATCTTATTGCATTGCATATATCATCATCTCATTTTACATTTATTGATCGGATTTATGGTTGTACTTATGTTGTGGCTATTATGAGGAAATAGTGAAAGACTTGGCATACTTGTGTTTAGGTGCTTCACCATAGGCTGTGACTCGGCTATTGATCATTTGTGATCTGTGTGGATGTTTGTGCCTGTCTATTTATCTTGTCTGATTCTATGTTTTATATGCGTGAGCTAATCTTGATAGGCCTATGTTGCTTACCAGTACTTGATGTTTGTACTAATGCTAACTTGCTGCATCCTTTTCTGAGCGCAGAATTTGTTACAGATTCCACATCAAGACCTCGTGAGTGAGTTTCCCGAGGCAGTCAGTTGGGGCTTCCAGGGTGAGTCATGTTCCGATCTACCCGGGAAGCTCTTCTATCATGATATCCATCTCTTGTATTTGAGAGAGTATTGTTCAGACTTGATGTATTTTTACTATTCAGACTTATGCACTTAGTAGCTCTTGTACTGCGACTTGATCAGATTCCTTGGGTAGTTGTATTTCTTCACTTATATACTTTATATGATATGGAGACTGCTTATATAATTCTGTTTTGTTCGGTATGCTTAATTTGTATGTTGAATAAGGGAAGGGTTCGCCCACCAGAGGGGTTAGCGTGGGTGCGGGCTCACCCTTCCCACAAAGTCATTTGCCTTTTGTATATCTATCTTTAGCCTGCATCTAGGTAATATCCTTTTTCTTCTATACCCTTTCACTTATTCATAGCTTGAAATAATGTTAGTTATCAGCCTACCTGGAAAAAAGCAGCTTAGTTATTTTCTACCATCTTAACTATCCAAAACCTCTTGAAGTCTTTTGGTCAGGATCTTTGATATTACTTTACACAAAACAGTGCAACATGGTATGGCCTTAATTCCCTAATAAAATGGATTATTTATCTTAGATATAAGTGTGATGGCTATGCGATTAATGGCTTTTCACAATTGACCAGTTTCAAAAAATCCCATAACAGCACTGGAGGTAGTCTCACCAACAATAGGTCAGGCTTTCTTGAGAAAGTAGGCAATAAGACCATCACAACCTGAGGTCTTTCGATCATCTATATTTCTCACTGTATTATGGCTTCCTTCTTTATCAAAGCTTTGATGAGTTATATTTGTAAGTCTCTATTTAAAATATACTCATCCTTTAGAATATTTGATTGAATAGCTGGCTGTTGGAAAGCACATGTGCCCAACAACTGCTTGTAAAAGCCAATAATCTCATTTCAAATGCTCTTTTCAATCTGAATCATTTTTCATTTCCTAATATCAGATTTCTTATGTGATTTTGTGCAAGACTTTTCTTCATACAAGCAAAAGAATAGACATTATTAAAGTTACCACTTTAAGCTAACTGTTGGATTCTAGGTTTAAGCTTTGCAATACTCTCTTCAATTAGACTCCATATTTTTGGTTTCAATTTTAACTTGTTTTCTTTCTCAAACAGTGCAGGTTGGTGATCATGGTCTGTGGGACTTGTAGCTCACTTAGTTGCATCCTTGTATTCCCCACTCTTTCCCAATTCTAGTGTATTCCTCTTTTGCAAGCTTCTTCATTTGCAGTTTCATCTACCTTAGCTTCTGCCATATTTCTTGTATAGATAGTGGTTGAACTGGTGTATTCCAGCAATCCCCTACAACCTTCATGAACTGATGATCATCTGCAAAGTAATTAAAGAATTGAAATGGTCTATGTACCTTATCAGTCCAGTTTCCCATCTCAACACACAAAGGGTGATGACCAGAGAAGTATGGGTCCATAATTACACTCTCCACCTGAGGCCATTTATGTATTCATAAAGCATTCACAATCACTCTATCAATTTTGCTATATATTTGATTGTTTTTTTAGGTAAACCGTAAGCAGTGGAAGCAACCACTAATGCTTGCATTAGGGTAGACTTCCTACATCACACCCCTTGGGATGCGGCCCTTTCCCAGACCCTGCTAACGCGGGATGTTTTGTGTACCGAGCTGTCCTTTTTTTTTTTTAAAGTAAACTTCCCTCCAATAGTTTTGAGTTTTGTCAATTCGGCATCCTATAACATAGTAGTAAAGTCTTTCACTTCTGCTTCCAGCGCAGGTTTGTCATTCGTTCTGTCAGCCACATATAAGACTACATAGAAATCCCCCATCATTATCCAGGGAATCCTATGTGTACTTGTTATGTTTCTCAATACATCCTACAATTTCACTATCTTTGGCAGAGTATCTAGCATACATATATTGTAGCGAATTGAAACTCCATTCCTAACTGGTATATATTGTGTGTGAACTTTCAGTACTGTAAAAGCAATTTTTGAGTTGTCCTATGTTATCCAAATTCTCCTCTAGCATCAGCTGAGTAATTACACTACTATTGCCACCGGCCATATGCAATCTTCTTAATTATCTGAGTAGCATTCTTCCCTTTGACTCAATGTTCTATAATAGCAGTAGGTCAATTTTATTCTTCTTTATAAACACATTGAATTTTCTCTATTTAACTATACTCCTTATTCATCCATCTAACATTACATGCGAGCTATGATATTCATATTATATATTAGAGTAAATTAATAGTGTGGTCCCATGCCCTCCTTCATATAGTTGCATTGTTCCACTTCTTGGTTGTCCAACTCCAACCTGACTGGTTCGTGTGTAGGTTCTACTAGTGGTCTAAAAACATTTGTAGTAACAATATTAGACTTGGTTACAAATTTGCCGCTAGGCTCCATCCATTCTTCATCCCTGTTAGTATTACTTTTATGTGCTTCCACTTGAGCATTATTTAGCTGCACTTCAGTTTTGTTCATTCACCTTGCCTTGGTCCTTCTTTTTATTCCTCTCATCAGGTTTGAATATCTCTGTCACCTTATATTCATGCTTAGGATTATGCTGCTTTACTTTTTACCTTTTGCTCAAACAACTTTTGCCCCATTAACAGCATACATGACAATGTACAGACTTCCAATCATTAATTATCATCTACTTAATTATCTTACCATTTGAGTCCAGTTCAATTACCCCAAGTCACTACCAATTCTATTCAAAGACTCATTGCCCCAATAATTAAAAAATCAGTTAGACAATTTCACCCATAAGGGAATGATCTTCAAGACCTCCTCATTAAAATCAAAATATACAATCCATACTTTCATAACATCTGGCCTGTTATTAATGTTAAATGGACTCCGAGTACACCATTTTGTTTCTAGGGTAAAGGATCAAACTTGTCCATGAACTATGCAAAACGGAATGGATTTGTCCCCCATTGATAGTTGGGGCTAAATATGCTCTCACCGTTACTAAAAAGCGCAAATTTTGGCCTTATTATCAAACGGCGCAAGCTTCGCATCCGATGATGTCACGTGTCACACAATTAAGGAGTATTTCTTTTTGAAGGAGGGTAAATTTTAACCTTTCAAATATTTCAGAGGTAAATTTGACCCTTCTCCTTGTTGGTGAATCTTATCATGCTCAATATCAATTCTAGTAATTAAAAAATTCATCAACGTACTCTATCAGTTCCTCTATGAGTTGAGTTGAGTTACTTAAGTTGATAAAATAAAGTTTGACTGACCCAATATTGCAAATCAGATATGAGTTTTAGATGAACAAAAATTTATAGCTAAATGAAAACCCAAAAAAAGACATTCAAAAAGGATACTAAGGTAAGGAAAGAATTACTACTGAAAGCTGACTCATCTGTGACATATTTACTCGAAAAGAATAACTTGAAATTAGATTGAAGCATACACAGATTCGTTCTGTTTTGAAGTGTCATTATCCAGGTGGAATTAGTATTTGAATAACTCTAGTATTAGTTAGCTCCAAAATTCTGCATATTTGGAAAATAATTAATTTTGTCTGATGTGGAATTTACTTTTAAAATGTAAAATGGTCGATCAATATTTCACACTAGAGCACATACAGTTCGTGTGAATTTGAAAGGCACATCCATTGCAAATACTTACAAAAACTGTTGTCATTTCTGTACAAAAGGCTGAATCTAAAATGATTAGATATTTGTTACTATATTACTTTATCACGATTCGTCAATTAGCACAATCTTTTTTTTTTCTTTTTTTTTTTTTTCTGGAGAATATTTGAGAATAAAGAGATTAGTCATATAGTTTCTAGAAAAAATGAATAAGTGACGATGTAAAATCTGACAAAATAGAAGTAATCATTTCTCTTTCATTTGTTAAAAACATTTAAGGAGAGATCGATTTTATATTATCATTCTAACCCCCTGAATTTGAAAGGCACATCCATTGCAAATACTTACAAAGACTCTCGTCATTTCTGTACAGAAGGCTGAATCTAAAAGATTAGATCTGGAGAATTTTTGAGAATGAAGAGATTAGTCATATAATTTCTAGAAAAAAAATGAATAAGTGACAATGTAAAACCTGACAAAATAGAAGTAATCATTTCTCTTTCATCTGTTTAAAACACTTAAGGAGAGATCGATTTTATATTATCATTCTAACCCCCAAAATGATACTCCCTCTATCCCAATTTATGTGATAGACTTTCCATTTTAGTCTGTCCCAAAAAGAATTTCACCTTTCTATATTTAGAAACAAAGCCGAACCAAGACACGTGTGATTGACAACTTTTTTCACTTAGACACCTCAACTAAACCTTGTTCCATTTAGACACTCGGACTACATTAAATTTGTTCCAATTTGACATTTTTATTACGATCAGCTAAACTTACAAAGTGTGTGTAATACACATGCGGGTGACATGGCATGATGACTAATTAAAAGAGGACATGTGGCATTTGGATGCAAAATAATAATTTAAAAATAATTTATAAGAAAAAAGAAAAAAAACTATTTTCAGCAAAAAATATATATATGTACCTATTTTCTAAACCCCACCCCCACCTACCCCTTTCTGCCAGAGCTTCGTGGACAAGCCACCTAAGCTCCGGCCAGTCATAAATAGTTGAAGCGATTAACGAAATCATAGCGACTAATTCGGAAAAATTAACGACGTAGAGTGGAGTTCCGTTGGCTTAATTTTCTCATGCTATATGTGTAGAAGAAAATACATGAGGGAGAAAAACATGGTGAAGAACAACCTATTTGTGATATACAAAGGTAATGGAAGTGCTTTTAGAGGAATCTTGATGATGATGTTTGTGGGGTTTGAGGGGTTTACCGGAAGCAATGTCGCCAGAATGGTAAAGGGGCTTTATGGGTCGCCGGTGAATGTCCATTGTGAAATTTTTCGGCGCCGGAATTACATAGGAAAGAAGGGAATTTGAGAAGTATTGTTAGTAAGAAAGAAGGGAAGGAGTATTATTAGTGTTAAGCCTAAAGGGAAGGAGAATTCTTTCGGCTCATTTGGGCTGTTATAGCCGCAATTTCACCGAAATCCGGTGAGATTCCAAATATGCCCTTATTCTTGACAGTTTAGCGAGTTAGCTTGGTTGGATTATGTTGTCTGGTGTCCCTCCGGCGTTAGCCGCTGAAGCGATGTCGCCCCCTCTCTCCCTTCTGTTTATCATTGTTATGCCGAAAAAACTTGTCCAGTGGTGGCGTTGCGGTGGCAGGTTGATGGTTTAGGGTGGAGGAAGTGTTGGAAGGAAAGAGAAGACATAAAAAAAATTAAACCCTTCATGCGCCTGTTTTGCGTGAAGATCACACAAAGTGCCAACTCAGCTAAAAGTGTCTAAATGACAAAATCTAACCCTACTACAGGTGTTTAAATGGAACAAAATTTAGTTGAGGTGTATAAGTGAAAAAAGTTGTAAACCACGGGTGTCTCCCGATGTGTTTAGCCTTGAAAAAATTTAACTTTATGAGATGATTTACAACACACAAATATCTAAGACTTGTTTTGGACAATGAATTTCAAAAGCCTTCATTTCTTTCTTAAACTCTATGCCTGATCAAATGGTGCCACATAAATTGAGACGTAGGGAATATAGGTTTTTCCCTAATAAATAGGAAAGTTACATACATGAACAATACAAAAATCTTTTCTATACTGTTAGGATAATCTAACATAATAATTTAGCTATCAGGTTACTAGTTCATAATTCTCAAAAAAGTTACCCGTAATTATCTTATAATCTGATCCTATAAATATTTTCACTATTGTCAATGCATAAAACTTAAAAATAACTAAAAGTATAATTTTTTCCACCATCCGGTCTCAAAAATAGTTGTTGTGGTCTAACATTTGAATGCCAGTCTAAGAGGGGAAGATTTTTTTTAAACGGGGGTTGCGGCGAGAGGAGTTAATGGTAAAAAGACTCTTTGTTCAATCACTCCACTTGCATATATTAATGACATAGGAGCTTTCAATTCCCCAATTAATAGGGTATTCCTATAGTACTGTCCCAGTCCCACAATATTATTATTCCAACTTTATGCTAAGGATAAACTCTTCAAAAGCAGTGGTAGTAAATATTGTCATGTCTCCACTCCACCAACCATATTTCAGTATGTGGAAACAACAAAATGCAGGCCATATTGTCAACCTCCATTCTTGAGAATTGAGAGAACAATGGGCTTTGATCACTCTGTGTGCTGAGGGTAGGGCCACCCATACCCTTAGGGGCAGATATGCAACACTCCGAAGTCAAGTTCACCTACCTAATACTTCTTATCAGGCAAAAATTTTAATACATGGGAATTAGACCAAAATTAAATTAATAAAATTTAAATATTATGAATAATATTATACATATATTTATAAATTTTAGTATAAATTTCATTTTTTCCCGTGATATTTATAGATTATCCTCCTCTATCGGGGGCAGTCGAAATGGTTTTTTATTCGGGTTAAATTTTGGGAGCAAAACTGTGAACAGCCCTATTTCAACCTCCATTCTTGAGAATTGAGAGAACAATGGGCTTTTCACTCTGTGTGCTGAAAATTTACAACACTTCAAGTTCACCTACCTAATATATCAGAGTTAAAATTATTTTTATACATATCTGATATTTATAGATGTTGGGAGAATCGTCTTTTTTGAAAATTTCGTTATATCTGTTAAAATTTATATAGATGTTGAATTTTTGTGTTTAATCTTTAGTAAAAATTAGTGAAAATTTTAATCTGCATACAACAATTCCTAAAATCATCCTACAGATCTTACAATTTATGTGTCTTGGTTTTTCTTAGTTTGTTTAAAATTAATGTCATTTTTATATTTAGTAATTTTAAAATTTCATCATCTCAATGGCATTTTAAGAGTACAAGATTTTATGCGAATTTTGATAAATAACACATCTTTAATTTAATATCTATCACAATACTCAAAAATCTTCTGGACTTTACTAAAATATCTTCTTGATTTACTAAAATATCATGACTAATCAAACGAATACACTAAAATGAGTTGACGAAAATACAAAATAGATGCGTGAAATAGAATTAGTTCTTTGTCTTTTCAGCTGTGAATCAGTTTTTATCGGCTACAGAACCGGTAGACGGAGCCTACCCCAAATCAGAAATGAAGAATCCCCCAAAACCACTTGCCTCCATGTGATAAGGACTAAAGGTGAAGTAGTATTAGATGCATAAAAATTTAGTGACATCGAGTGTTTGTACCAAATTAATGAACATATCATGTATATGAATATACAAAAACATTATTTAATAATGATTGATTATTGTATATATTGGCTTCATTAAACCATTAACTACAATAAATTACATTATTTTAATGTAAATACTTGATACTAATAAATATTTACCCAGATGCCGGAGGAACTTTCCTCTCTGAAATTTTCCCTCTATGACACCGACTCATCAGAGTGTTGTCTTGGTCCCATGCCTGGGGATCACATCACGAATTCAATCATCCTCGTAAACACAAATAAAACAAAAGGAGTGGGAAAAAGGAAACATTTAATAAAATAGTTTACCTTTAAATTTTTATGTTTACTTTTATTTACATATTTTTATATTAGAAATAAAAAAGTCATTTACAATTTAAAATCAATGATAAAAGGGGATTCAATTTACGTTTGTCGGAGAATTATATCACGTAAATCGAATAAAATAACTCTTTTATACTATTGAATTCTCTTAACATAAGAAAAAAATATTTTTAAATAGGTATTATAATTGCCTGGTTCATATTACGTGGTCTTTTTATCTTTTTATTTAGTCTAAAATGAGTAGTATTTTACATATTTCGCTGTTTTACTTGTCCATTATATTACAAATAAATTTTCATTTTTACTTGTTCACTTTAGCATATCAAGATAAAGACAAAAAAAAAAAAAAAAACTTGTTTTAACCTTCACATTAATTGCTCATTTCCAAATCATTTTTCAAGTCTATTGAGACTATACACCAATTAATATGAGTATTATCGTTAAATAAGTACCTCATTTATTAATTCTTCAGAAGCGTGCAAAATCAAAAGTGGACAAGTAAAAGTGAACGTAGGGAGTATTAATTATTTTCTTTCAAATTTATCCTATTTAGATAAGTGAGCTTTTATATAATTAAAAACTACATTAAATAGGTACTATCAAATTAAGGATAAATTAGTAAAGTACTTCATTTTTATACGTGAGTAAATTTCTTAAGGAGTGTGCTCAAACACATCACTTAATATGAACAGGAGGAAGTAATATTTGAAGCGTTTAGATGTTTAATAGAAAACAAAATCGAGATGTCAAATTAAAAATTAGTACTATCAATTTTAAGAAATCATCTAGGTATTTGGCATTTATTCTTGGGAAAATAACACTGTATGACAATTTGAAGAAAGTACTTACCCGAATTAGTCCATGTTTCTTAAATTACCTGAAAAGGCCTAATTTTTAACTTTTCTTTCAGTGGTTACCATGTGCTCTCAATTCCATGTGGTCAATTCCCATGTGTTATTACCTCTATCAGATGGCTCAAATTAAATCCATCAACAATTGTACTGAGCCTTCTGATGCTTGCCACGTGTAAAGGCAATTTAGGAATACAAAAGCTTTATTCATCAAGTCCCAAAATCAGATTGCACTTTACCAATTTCACCCATTAACATCAAGAACTTGGTCGATCTTTTTTCTTCTTAATTTCTTCTTCAATCCGTGTCTTATTTGTGTTTGGAGCTTCAATTCTTCAACATCCCCCTCAAGTTGGAGGGGATTGACAAAACCCCCCAACTTGGACACCAAATTCCGATGAGAAGCTCCGATTAAAGGTTTGGTGAACAAATCAGCGATTTGCCTCTCGGAAGGGACAAAGGAGAGAGTGATGAGCCCAGAAAGGTATTGTTGTTGAAGAAAGTGGCAGTCTAACTCTACATGTTTCGTCCTTTCATGAAAAACAGGATTTTTCGCTATGTGAAGAGCTGTTTGACTATTGGAAAAAATGGGAATGGGTAAGGTTGGTGGAGCAGAAAGATCATCCAAAAGGTGAACTAACCAGGTAATTTCAGCCGTCACTCGTCTCATAGATCCATACTCCGCCTCTGCGGAGGATACAAATACATACACCTGTTTCTTCGATTTCCACGACACTAGTGCAACACCGAATGTGATGTAAAACCCACTAACCGATCGTCTTGTATCTTTGCATGAGGCCCAGTCGGTGTCATAAAAAGCCAACAAATCAAAAGTAGAATCAACCGAGAGAAGGATCCCTTGAGTTGGATCTAATTGTGGTAGCACGCAACTCGAAGAGCCGGCACAATAGTGGTCAAGGCGGGGCTTTGCGCACGATTAGATCGATGATTAAGACTGGAAAAGATAAGTCAGGTCGTGTGTGAGTCAAATAATTTAACTTTCCTACTAAATGTCGATAAAGAGTTGGATTTTCAAATAATGGTGACCCATTTTGTTGTAATTCGCAGGATGGATCTAGAGGAGAGGAGGCTGGTGGTCCATCAGTTTCAAATTCTGACAGAAGATCCAAGGTAAACTTTCGTTAAGTGACTAAAAATCCTTGCTTTTCCTTTAGAATTTCCATCCCCAAGAAATAATGTATGTTGCCTAAGTTCTTGACCTTGAACTCAGTATTAAGAAACTCTATAATACTTGATATCTCTGAAACATCACTGCCTATTAATAGAATATCATCTACATATACTGCTAAGATGGAAACTAAATCCCCTGTTTTCTTATAAATAAAGAATAATCATTCAATGAACTAGAGTAACCTTTGAACTGTAGAGCACCAGCAAGTTTGGCATACTACTGCCTAGATGCTTGATTTAATCCATATAAAGATTTTCTTAACAAACACACTTGATTTGGTTTAGGAGGACTGAGTCCTGCAGGAAACTTCATGTAAACTTCTTCCCGTAGGTCTCCATGCAAATATTAACATCAAGTTGTGACACTTTCCAACCCCTTTTTACTGCAACAGTTAAAAACATCTAATAGCGGTCATTTTTACCACTGGAGAGAAAGTTTCTGTGTAATCAACTCCCTCTCGTTAAATATCCCCCCTTACTACCAACCTGGCTTTCAACCTCTCCACACTTTTATCTGAGTTGTGCTTTACTTTGTAAACCTAATTACAAGGCAAAGCTTTCTTTCCTTCAGGTAAATTGAAAATATCCCAAGTATTATTTTGTTGTAAAGCATTGATTTCTACATCCATTGCTTTTCTCCATCCTGGATGATTAGATGCTTGGTTGTAACTGGTAGGATCTTGTATAGTGGAAATAGAATTTAGAACTTCTTAATTGTCAATAGAGAGAGCATTGAAAGAAAAAGAATTTAGGGTTAGAGAATGTGAGAAACAATTTTTAGTGAGGTTGGTCAGAATGATGTGTCGTTGCAGATGAAATCCTGTAAGTAGGATGGGTGAGTGATCACTCTACCAGATTTCCTAGTGGGCACAATATTAGTTTGAGTGGTACTTGCATTTGTGAGAGTGAGTGGTTGGGATGTAGAGGCATGTTGGTCTATTTGAGAAGTAATAGGTGAAGTTGGGAGAGATATAGGATCATTAGGTGAAGGTGGTGTGGAAGTAATGGGTGATGATGGCATAGGATTAGAAGGAGGATCAGAGAGTTGAGATGAGGGTGTAGGAATAGTAAGAACTACTTCTGATGCATCATCAGAAGTAGGAGGAGGTGAAAATGTAGAAGGTGAGGTGTCTGAGTTATGTGCAAAAGGAAAAAGAGGTTTCATAAAAAGTCACATCTCTAGACACAAAGATCTTCTTAGTCTTCCATTCTAGCAACTTGTATCCTTTTTGGTTAGGGGGATATCCTAGGAATACACAGGCAGTTGCTCTAGGGTCAAATTTTCCTCTATGTTGTGCTTTAAAGGAAGCATAGCATAAACATCCAAAATATCTAAGGGTGTTGTAGTTAGGTTTCTGTCTAAAGAGTAATTCAAAAGGAAACTTCCCTTTCAGTACACCGGTAGCAAGGGCATTGATTAAGTGTGTTGCAGTCAAAAAACATTCCCCCCCAAAAGTGATAGGAACTTTGGATTGAAACATAAGTCCCCTAGCAATTTCCAGAAAATGTTTGTGCTTCCTCTCAACAATTCCATTTTGTTGAGGGGTAGCAACACAAGAAGTTTGGTGCACAATGTCACGACCCAACCAGAGGATCATAACGGACACCCGGAGCTAACTTATCGAGCGCCACAACACGTACATGCATCTCATATCCATACCTGAGTGTGCCATCATGCTAACTCATATATATCATAAACTGTATGGGACACAAGCCCAAAAGATAATAAACATACATTATCAAGCTGATCCAAGTACACATGCCGACAAGGCTATTAAAACAATGATACAATAAAACATAGACCGAGAAGGTCATGGAACATCTGACTGTGCATATCTGTCTACGAGCCTCTACTGGAGTGCATAGCATGATAAGGACGGGACAGGATCTCGCCATACCTATCTATACACAAAAGGATCATACCAATTGGACTGCAACTCCCGAACAAGTGGAGTGCTCTTGTACACTAGCTAAGAAGTCAGCCTATGAGTTTGAGCCTTCTCCCTCTCTACTTGCTGGCAGGAACGCAGGGTCACGAACAAAAGGACATCAGTACGAATAATGTACTGAGTATGTAAGGCATAAATAACAACATAATGAAAATATGTAGATAACATAAGATAAGAGATCAACCTGTATCTTGAATGCCTCTTAAGGCGGATGTCATACATGCTTGCCTTTTTAAAAAAAAAAACATTTTCATATATACACACACACACACACACACACACACATATATACACACACACAAAAAAAAAATATCGTGCCCAAACATATAGGCTCGATGTTATCATCATATCATTATCATCCCGCGTCCGGGGCATCCCGCATCTGGGGTAACATCATAACATGCCCACTGCAGTGGTGTGCACATCTACGTCCCTGCCCGACCGACTATAGCGCGGCTCGGTGTGAGAAAATACATACATATATATAAAGCATGCATGAGAGCCTAACGAAAAGCAATGACTCTATCGGAGTGACGTAAGGTCCGTAAACCTCCGATTATCATTATGGAACTATTATCACGGACGTATCTCACCTTAAAGGAACAATAATCATAAGATGAGTTCAATATCAATAATAAGATCAATAACCATAATATGAGATCAATAACCAATAATCATGAGATAAGTATCAATAATATCATAAGAACATATGCTTCTAATATTTCTAAGAGAGGAATCATTATGGACATACTTTGTGTAAGCTCGAAGCAATGGAATCATGCCTTAAGAAAAAAAGGGGTAGCCTTAACATACCTCGTCGCTTACTTAACCGCTCAACGTCTATCCTTCGAGCCTGTAAATCTACATCCAAGATTATTCATACAGCAATCAGGCCATAGGAACACTTACATACTTCAAACTTAGCTAGTTAATAAGTTAACGGAATTTGGACAGCATTTCCCCTATATTATCTACTCCGAACCAATTCCAAAACAGCTTCCAAACACCAACAACACTACCACCAACAACATAATCAATATATTACAAGGTAAACAAGTGCAAATCTATCCAAAAACTTCCTTTAAATCCAGTCCCTCTCTAATAACATCAATAAGTCAACTTGCAACCTTTATACCATGATTTCCTTCACTTTAAACCGTGAAATTCCACCATAAACAACTTAATATCAAAGTTAAGGTTATAAACATACCTTATATGCTCAGAGAATCCAGTCCAAACCTTCGCTTCAAGCCCAAGCAAGTAGCCAAGTCCTCTAGCAATACTAATACTAGGATGCCTCCACTAATCTTATGATTCTTAAGATTAATCTTCACTTAATTTGGTTGGAGAAGGTTAGGAAGTTTTGAGAGAGTTTCCAGGGTGGTCTAGAAGGATCTGGTTTTTGATGAATAATAAGCCCAAGTCATGGCCTCTTCTATTTATAGCAAGAAAACAATTTCCACCGCCTCACTTCGACGGTTCCGTCGATGTACAACGATGGTTCCTTCGTTTTTCGACGGCTCATAACTTACTCCGTACTTATCCAAATTGAAATCTGCCAGTTGAATTGGAAAGAAGACTCGCTGAACTTTAATTTACATAGTTATGCATTCCATAATTCCTCATATTCTAAGAGATATACCTCTCTCAAGTTGGACCAGAATTTCCTGTCCAAAATTCTGCTAAGTTTTTCCAAAATTTTGACAAACTTAATTTTTTCGATTCACTTGATCCCGGAACCTTTAGACACTAGCTTAGCACTTGTTAAAAGTATTCCTTAACCTTATAAGGGTTCCATGACCTCTTCGAGCTTACGTTAGTTTACTTACGATGCAAACGATGCAAATTTTTTTGAGGCGTAACACACAATCCCTTGTTCATTAAAGAAAACAGATTCTTGAGTCCCTTTCCCTAGTTCAAAAGCATTATCTGATCTAATATTCTTGACTTTCACATTGAATTGTCTTTCTACCATACACAGAAAATTCTTAAGAAATGTAAATGTATTACTCTTGGTAGTTAAAAGAAAGGTCCAAATTCCTCTACTATAATCATCAACTATAGTGAGGAAATATTTGTATCCATTGTAAGTGAGGTATTTATAGGGTCCTCAAGTATCTATGTGGATCAGATCAAAAATACCTTTAGATTTAATAGTACTAAGGGGAATGGGGAGTCTGGTTTGTTTTGCTTGTGGACACACATCACAAATAAACTGAGAATTTGAAGGAAAATTGATAAAATTGAAATTCTTCATTACTGAAAAAAGGCAGATCTCCTAATCTAGAGTGCCAAAGACTCACATTAGAGATAGCATTAACATACACTGGAATAGAATCTGAAACAGAATTAGAAATATGACTGGAATTGCTTCCTTTAGGAAAAGTAACTACATTACTCCTAGAAGACTTAGTAGAAATAGAACTGGTTTGCTGCAGCAAGTAAAGCCCTTCCCTCACCTCAACAAAAGCTTGTGCCTTCTTCATAAAAGGGGCCTGCAATATACACCCATATGAGTTAAAGAAAGCAGAAAAAAGAAACTAAACACATAATTTGTGAATGGACAACAAATTATACTTAAAATCTGGAACATAGAGGACATTGTTTAAGTTTAAATCATACCTAACTGAAACTCTTCCTATGTGTGTCACATTTATCTTGAAAGAATTTGGCAAACTAATACTTAAAGGCACAGGAAGAGGAGTTAGAGATAAAAATGATTTAGAATTATAGCACATGTGCTCAGTAGCACCTGTGTCAATTATCCAGGTGTTGGAATCTATAGTTTTAAAATAAGATCCAGAGTATTTGAGAATAGTACTAGCTACTGCATTAGCATTAATTTCTGAACCTGAAGATCCTCCTTGTTCCATTTGAAATTGCTTAAACATACTGATCATTTGTGATACTTGTTCCTTACTAAACCGTTTGCCTGCATCCATGTTGTTGAAATTGTATTGTGTGTTGTCACTGCATTCATCTACTTCACTTGAAATTGCCACATTTCCTCTTGCTGCACCTTGATTATCCTTTGAGTTTGTGAATTGAAAATCTTATGAGTACCCAATCAACCTATAACAATCATCTATTACATGACCCATCTTACAGTTGGTGCAGCTCATATTAGGATTATATTTCACTCTCCTTCCTTTTCCTCTGTTAACCTGGTTTCCAAACCTCTGATTAGGATAGGGGTTTGTAGGTTTTTGAGTAGGAAAATTGTTTATGTGATTTGGTGGAGGAAAGTTGTTCCTCTGAACTTGTTTTCCTGATTTTTGAAAACCTCTTGTTTGCCTTCCTGCCATGAAAGAGGCAGTTTCACTAGAAAATTGAGCATTAGGAAACACTTCTCTCTGATTCTCATTTTGCAACAAGAGAGAATAGGCATGATCTAAGGTGGGAAGTGGACTTTCTATGAGAGTGTTGCTCCTAGCTTGTATGTAAACATCATTCAGTCCCATAAAAAATTGCATAAGTCTCTGATCTTCCATGGACTTAACCAGTTTACTTTTTCCATCACCACAAACATAAACAAGTGCATACTATGTCTGTGTTAAGAGAGTCCAGTTCATCCCATAGTCGTTTGAGCTTAGTAAAATACCCAGCCATGTTCATTGTTCCCTGCACTAAGCTTGTGATTTTCTTTTGTAGATGAAATAACTTTGCTTCACTGAACTATCCAAATCTATGCTCAAGACTAGTCTAGAGTTGTCTAGCTGTTTTTGAGTAAATAACACTGTCTCATATGTCTTTGGAGAGTGAATTAAGCACCCATGAGGTAACCATGTGATTTGCTCCACTCCATTGTTGATAATCATCAGCATCCAGATCTGGTGGATAGGTTGTTCCATATATAAACCCAAACTTTTTTTTGGCTGATAGGGCTATAATGATAGATCTCCTTCATCCAGGGAAACCTCTTCCATCAAAAGGAGAGTTTACAGGGTTTCACAAAGGTGGATCTGGAGATTAAAGGTGATATGGATGATTTGAGTCTGTGTTGGTTGTTTTTCCAGATCCAGCTATTGTACCAACTGTTATGGTGCTTTCATTAGTGTATTCATCAGCCATGATGAAGATATTTTACTTCTGATTGTGATTTTGCAGAAAATTTTCAATTAGCAAATGTTTGGATCGAGCTTTTGCCCTGATACCATGAAAGAAAGCTGATAGAATTTGCAGAAATTTTCCTTGATCTTTTATTCATCTCCAACTCATGTATTTATACAAGTATCTGTGCATAAAGAAAACTAGAAAAGAAAATACATTTTGTACTCTTGTCCTATGTCTATTGTCTATCCTTTTAACAAATTTTACTCCACTTCTATGTGCACTCAATTTCATGTGGTCCAATTCCCATGTGTCATTATCTCTATCAGACAGCTCAGATTAAATCCATCAACAATTGTACTGAGCCGTCTGATGCTTGCCACGTGTAAAGGCAATTTGGGAAAACAAAAGCTTTATTCACCAAGTCTCAAAATCTTACCAATTTCGCCCATCAACATCAAAACTAGAACTTGGTCAATCTACTTTATTCTTTCCATCTATCTTCTTAATTTCGGCTTCAATCCGTCTGTTATTTGTGGTATGGAGCTTCAATTCGTCAACGTTATTTTTAGTTGTTCCTTATATTAATATAATGTTTTTTTATTACTTTTTTTTGTGATTTATTGTTTCTTTCAATATTACCCTTATCATTAAATAACTATATAAAACAGTAGTAGTCAAACTCAGATTAATCAAAACATAATTAATAAAGTTAATTTAGTAAAATAAAACCCCAATAAATACTTTTTTAAGGGAAGTGTCAAGTCAACATGGAAAGGATGAAAAACTCTTGAAATTTGTGGTCTAAAAAAATAAGTCATATATATTTATGAAGATAGAACTCAATCTTATTAAGGGTAAAATGAGTGTTTAAGCTTAAATTATTTTTAAATATAGAGATGTGACGACCCAAACCGAGGGCCATGATGGGCACCTGGAACTAACCCACCGAGCACCACATGACATACATGCATCACATAATCATACCTAAGTGGGCCATCATGCTGACTAATAAACATCATAAGTTGGGTAACGGCTAAGTTATTTATTATATA
>NC_081349.1:48881152-48964473 GCF_029784015.1 Lycium ferocissimum | reverse complement strand
GCCGAGTCGAGCTTGTGATATGGATTCATGTTCCGAATTAGAGACTTTGCAGACAGTATTGTGGGTAATAGATGTCGGATATGTAAATGGCTATGTAAGCCGGTATATTATTATGCGTCGAGTTATAAGTTTCCTATGTTGCAAGATTTTATTTGATTTGAGAAAAGCAAAAGCATATTATTCTTTGATAAATTTTTGTTATGTATATTTGTGTCATAATATGAGAGCCGCCGTGAGTATGACTATTATGTGAGTCCGCGGGTTCGCTCGGCCCTAAATAAGGGTCGGGTGCCCATCATGCCCTAACGAAAATTAGGGTGTGACATTATTGATGGTATGCAGAGGACCTTGAGGGTTATGCACGCTGATGAGGTTGAGTCAGTGGAGTTGGCTTCTTATAGGTTGCGTGACATCACAGTGTAGTGGTATCGGACATGGGAGCTATCTAAGGGACAGAATGCCCCTCCAGCCGTATGGCAGGAGTTTTCATACACTTTCATTCGTCATTATTTACCACCAGAAGTGCGACGAGCCTGAGCAGACAAATTCATGCATCTTGAGTAGGGTAATATGAGTGTTCAGAAGTACTATATACACTTTGATTCATTGGCTAGGTATGCCCCGGCCATGTGGCCGATATAGAGGATAGAGTCCATCATTTTGTGGCTAGTTTAGGTCTACATCTTATTGACCAACGCACGATAGCTGCGTTACAGCCGGGCATGGATATTTCCTGCATACAGACATATGCACAGAATTTGGAGGACCGTAAGCGCCAACAAAGAATGGGGCGTGAGCATGATTGGGGCCGTAATAAGAGGACTAGATTGTTAGACATGGCTGGTGAGTCCAGGGGAGGACAGAGACAGCAGCATTCTCGGTATCCCTTTCATTCAGCAAGGAGTGCACCTCCGCGATTTTCAGGTCAGGGGTTTGATCGGTCTTCTTATTCTGGAGTAGGCCAGAGTTCCAGGGCATCAGGTTCTCATTATAGACCAGAGTCAGGCCAGATAAGGCCATCTTTGTCGCGATGTGCCCAGTACGATAGACCACACTTGGGGCAGTGTCGATTTGGGTCAGATGGCTGTTATGCTTGTGGCCAGCCAGGCTATAAGATGCGGGAGTGCCCGATGAGGGATGTTGTAGGTATTGTTCAGCCTACAGGGTCCGTAGCTGGTTCTTCTTCATCTGTACGCCCTCCAGGGCAAGGTTCTTAGACCCCAGCCGGACGTGGTAGAGGGAGGAGTGGAGTATCTAGCTCGAGCGGTCCTCAGAACTGCATCTATGCGCTAGCTGGCAGACAGGATCATGAGTCATCTCCTGACATTGTTACAGGTATAATATCAGTTTCCTCCTATGATGTATACGCATTGATTGACCCCGAATCTACTTTGTCCTATATTACTCCATTAGTTGCTAGTAAATTCGGGATAGAGCCTGAGTCCATTAAACCTTTTGAGGTGTCTACACCTATTAGTGACCCAGTCAAAGCTAGGCGAGTATATCGGGGTTATGTGGTTATAATGTGTAATCGTCATACCATAGAAGATTTGATCGAGCTAGACATGATCGATTTTGATGTCATTATGAGTATGGATTGGTTAGCTTCCTGCTATGCTAATGTCGACCGTAGGACGAAGATGGTCTGGTTCCAATTTCCCAGTGAACCAGTTTTAGAGTGGAAAGGTAACGCTGCTTCACCAAGGGGCAGGTTTATTTACTACCTTAAGGCAAGGAAGATGATTAGAAAAGAGTATATTTATCACTTAGTCCGGGTCCAGGATGTACAAGTAGAGCCTCCGACCCTTCAGTCTATCCCTGTGGTTAATGAGTTTCTAGAGGTGTTTCTAGATGAGCTTCCAGGTATCTCGCCGGAGCGGGAGATCGATTTTACTATTGATCTATTATCAGATACTCAGCCAATATTCATTCCTCCTTATAGAATGGCACTTGCTGAGTTGAAGGAATTGAAGGAGCAACTGAGGAATTTACTTGAGAAAGGCTTTATTAGGCCCAGCACATCGCCATGGGGAGCACCAGTATTATTTATAAGGAAGAAGGATGGATCCTTGCGAATGTGCATTGATTATAGACAGTTAAATAAAGTGACCATAAAGAAAAAGTATCCACTTCCAAGGATTGATGACTTATTTGATTAGCTACGGGGTGCCAGGTATTTCTCGAAGATAGATTTGAGATCGGGATATCATCAGGTTAGGGTTAAGAAGGAGGACATTCTGAAGACGACATTCAGGACTAGATATGGGCATTATGAGTTCCGCGTTATGTCATTCAGATTGACTAATGCTCCTGCTGTGTTTATGGACTTGATGAATCGTGTATTCCAACCCTTTCTAGATCTGTTTGTGATTGTATTCATAGATGATATTCTGATTTATTCACCGTCAGAAGTCGAACATGCAGACCACCTACGAGCGGTGCTTAGAGTCCTTCGAGATAAAGAACTATATGTGAAGTTTTCTAAAAGTGAGTTCAGGTTAAACTCTATGGCTTTTCTTAGTCACATTATCTCAGCTGAAAGCGTTAGGGTGGATACCCAAAATATTGAAGCTGCGAAGAATTAGCCAAGGCCTACGACACCAACGAAAGTACGTAGTTTCTTGGGTCTGGCAGGTTACTATAGGAGGTGGATTTTCTTCTCTTTCAGCTCCATTGACCAAGCTGACTCAGAAATCAGCTAAGCTTCAGTGGATGGACGCATGTGAGCAGAGTTTTCAGACATTGAAGGATAAGCTGACCTCAAAGACAGGTCTTGACTCTTCCAGAAGGATTAGACGGTTATGTGATTTATTGTGATGCCTCAGGTGTTGGACTAGGCTGTGTATTAATGCAACATGGCAACGTTATTGCTTATGCTTCTAGGCAGCTGAAGAAACATGAGCAGAATTACCCAACTCATGATCCTGAGTTAGTTGCGGTGATTCACGCCTTGAAAATGTGGAAGCACTACTTATACGGTGTTCATGTTGATATTTATACTGATCATAAGAGCCTCAAGTATATCTTTAAGCAAAAGGACCTGAATTTATGATAGAAGCGATGGCTAGAGTTGCTGAAAGATTATGACATTGCTATTCTGTACCATCCTGGAAAGGCCAACGTAGTTGCAGATGCTCTCAGTCATAAATCCATGGGTAGTTTGTCATATGTACGACCAGAGAAAAGAGAGATATCCTATGATGTTAGTCAGCTAGCCAGCTTGGGAGTTCGGTTGATAGACACAGGTGATGGAGGAGTTACAGTTCAAGATACAGCGATGTCATCTTCGATATCCGAAATAAAGGAGCGGCAATACGAAGACCTTGTTTTGGTACATTATCGAGATACAGCTCCTTAGAAATAAAAGACACCCTTTGTGATCACCGAAGATAGAGTACTCAGGTATCGAGATAGGTTATGTGTCCCTAATATTTCGGGTCTCCGTCAGCAAGTTATGGGAGAAGCTCACTATTTGATTCACCTGGGCACGACAAAAATGTACCATGATCTCAAAGAAGTTTATTGGTGGGACGGTATGAAAAGAGATATAGCAGAGTTTGTCGCTCAGTACCCGAATTGTCAACAAGTCAAGATAGAACACTAGAAGCCCAGAGGTTTACAGCAGGCTATAGAAATTTTGACATGGAAGTGGCAAGTAATTAACATGGATTTTATTACAGGATTGCCCCGCACTCAGCGGAAGTACGATTCAATATAGGTCATAGTTGATAGGCTTACAAAGTCCGCCTACTTCTTACCTGTCAGAACTACCTATTCGGCCGAAGACTATGCGAAGCTCTATCTTAAAGAGATTGTACGACTTCATGGTGTCCCTACAGCCATTATCTCAGATAGAGGAGCCCAGTTCACAGCTAACTTCTGGAGATCTTTCCAGGAAGGATTAGGGACTGGGGTGAGTCTTAGTACTGCATTTTATCCCCAGACAGATAGGCAAGCGGAGCGTACTATACAGATACTTGAGGACATGCTGAGAGCTTGTGTAATTGACTTTCGAGGTAGTTGGGATGATCATTTACCTCTTATCGAGTTTGCATATAATAACAATTATCATTCCAAAGATCCAGATGGCTCCTTATGAGCCTTTATAAGGGCGGAGATATAGATCACCTATAGGGTGGTTTGAGGTTAGAGAGAATCAATTAGTAGGCTCAAATTTAATACAGCAAGCAGTCGACAAAGTGAAAGTGATTCAAGAAAGGTTACTAGCGGCGCAGAGTCGACAGAAATCCTATGCAGATAACCGGCGTCACAAGCTAGAGTTCGAGGTAAGAGATTGGGTTTTCTTGAAGGTCTCGCCTATAAAAGGGGTGATGAGGTTTAGCAATAAAGGTAAGCTAAGCCCTCGGTACATCGGACCATATAAGATTATTCGTACAGTGGGTAAAGTAGCATATGAGTTAGAATTACCTTCTGAGTTAGAGTCCGTACATCCAGTATTTCATGTGTCCATGCTCCATAAATGCATAAGATATCCCTCAAGAATCGTGCCAGTAGATGATATCCAGATGACTGACCAATTATCGGGTATAAGGAGATCCCTGTTGCTATATTAGATAGACAAGTCCGTCGGCTGCAAACTAAGGATGTGGCTTATGTTAAAGTACTCTGGAGAAATAATAATGTCGAAGAGATGACTTGGTAGGCAGAAGAGGAGATGAAGACTAAGTATCCGCACTTGTTCCCATTGTCCCAGGAGGCCCAAGTTGAGACATCATAACCCCGAGGTATTGGATTTACTTACAGCTATTATAATTGGTGGTGTGAGGCCATATTGTCGTACATATTAGCATGTGGCCCTGTGTGTGGCATCATCTTGATTTATTATGTATAGGTTGGATTGATATATTTACAGAGGAAACTCTGGCAAAATTTCTGTAGAATTCCTAAGAATTTAACATTCAAGGACGAATGTTTCTAAAGGGGGGAGGATAGTACACCTCGTAGTTTGGACGTTGAGTTCCATAGGTGTCAACTGCTTAATTATGAACACTGGAGTGATATGCGCCTATTTTATGGTTATAAGGGTTTACGATCAGGTATGAAAAGTATTGGAAGGATTAGAGGCCAAAGGGGCGGAAGATGAAAAATTAGGCGAACTGGGAAGAATTGCCCTTCGCGTTCGCGAGATGGCCTCGCATTCTCGATGGCCATGGAAATTCCGGACCATCGCATTCGTGAGAGGACCTCGCGTCCGCGAAGGTCAATTATTGAGTCGGTTTTCACCTACTTTACCCACCTATATAAGGACCAAAACCTCATTTTTTTCACTCTAAAACAGATCCTAGAGCTCAGCAACTCATAAGGGCATTTGTGTCATAAAATTTAAGGGATTTGAATGATTTTTAACTAATTAAGGCTCGGGTGGTGCATAGCGGCGACTATAGGATCGTGTGGCAGTGGATTTTGGCTTGGATTCAAAGTGAATATTGAGGATATTGCTGTTTTAGTAAGACTAAGGTATGAATCTTTTCTTATCATCATTGCTTTAGGTTTATTTTCGAAGGTAGAACGATTAAATGAGCGTATAGTTAATTTGTCGGTGGAGAAATCGGATAAAACTCATATGAGATATCTTGTGGAGTATTTTGATATTGATGATGATATGGTTGATGTTAGTATTGTTGTTGTTGTTATTGGTTGTTGGTATTGTAATTTTGGGCTAGGGTTATAAACAGGAGAGATGCTGCCGAAATTTTAGCAGATTCTAGAAAGAGTTAGTTTGAGGGCTTAAGACAGGCCTATGAAGATGAGTCTAACAATAGTATAAATTCCCTTGATTGTAGATTTGCAAGTTCGAGAAGTAGAAGTTGGGCGAATAGATAAGCTTCAAGGTACGTTAAGGCTTTCCCCTTCTTTCATTTTGGCATGATCCTATGACATGAGCGAACAATGAGTAATCGAGTCTCCATATCACTCTACTCTTAGAGTACTAGGAGTATCTCAGTTCTTGATGATCCTATACCCCTTGTTATGATTGTCCCTTCTGTTCATGGGTCCTGAGTTTTGTATCATCATAATGTTAGTTCATATTTATGCATTGCATTCATTTACATGCATGTATATTGACCCGTGACCAGAAGGCGTTATATACGCGTATATTATATATATATATATATATATATATATATATATATATATATATATATATATATATATATATATGGGGTATGGGAAAAGGACGAGGCATTATATACGCATTACCACCTAATCAGCTGGGGCACAGTGATGATGATTATGATACCCGAAGGGGCCTGTTTGATGATGGGATAGGGATCAAGCCGTACATTCCACGGCGCTATGACTATGACATATGCATATCATACACCCTCAGAGGCATTTTTAGTAAGCAGAGATATACAGATATGTTCAGATAATCAGACACATAGATACATTCAGTCAGTCAGATTAGCTTGTGAGTTTCGGATTCTCTTTATGACTCCTAAGTGTATGTTACTCTTATGCCTTACTTATTCGGTACATTATCCGTACTGACTTCCCTATTGCTCGAGGGGCTGCGTTCATGCCCGCAGGTACAGATAGACGGAGAGGCGATCCAGCTCAGTAGAACCTCTTCCCAAATGTTGTTGGTGCGCTCCACTCGATCCGGAGCTGCTGTCTGTTTTGGTATGTTATGTTTAGATGTATATGTACACGGGTATGTTGAGGCCTTGTCCCATTCTTTCTACAGTTTGGTACTCCAGTAGAGGTCTGTAGATAGATGTGTACAGTTTGACGAGATGTAGCCATGTCGGCTCCCATCCTTTTGTGGTACAGCATATGTAGCAGCCTTGTTGGCTTGCACTGTTATTTTCTGTATATATGCTTATATTCACAGATGATTGATAGTCCTTAAAGTTATCCTGATATAAGTTAGCATGGTTCAGCTATGAGTCTTATGGACCACTCACTTTTCCAGTAAGGTACAGGCATGAGAGTAGGGGTGTTTGGTCAGTAGTGGCCAGGCACTCGTCACAACTCAGCGGATGGGTCATGACACTAACTTTGACGTCTCGTTGGGGTTGTACCCATCCTTGCCAAATAACTTGTAAGCATTTGGATCAAAGCCTTCATTTATACGTTTTGTAGGGAGTGCCATATTTTGTGGCGGATTCTGAGCCACGAAGTCTCCAAGTAGCTTTGAGGATAAATTTATCGTGTCAATTCGTCTAATAGGAAGAGTTAGCCCCCCTAGCACATTTTCTTGAGCTTCAGATGGTTGACCTTCCTCTTTCTACAACTTTAGAATAGCAGAGCACGGAAGTTGTCTTCTTCTTCTTCTTCAAAGACACGATGTTCCCTTTATTCGGACTAGAGTGCGGTACCTCAGCGCCAACCTCAGTTTTTCCAATAGTCTCATCAACTCTTTTAGTTGTAATCTTATCACTCTTGGTTGTTACGATGTCATCAACTTTTACTTCTCTCACAACATAGTTCTTCAAATTGAACTTCGCATTGACAAAGTGTGACTCAGCTTCAGTAAATGTCTTATCATCAGCAACTATCTTCTTTTCGACGCTGCCTTCGAGATACTTCAAACATTAATAGTAAAAGGATGGGATAACTTTGTTCTCGTGTATCCATGGCCTGGCAGGCAACATATTGTACGAAGTTTTTGCGTCGATGAATTCATCCATACACTTGATCGCAAATCTTCGATGGTGATATCTAATTTGATAGCACCTATGGCTCGTTGCCCCCCTTGATTGAATCCTTGTATCATCAAGAGGCTTTCAGAAAGTTCTTCAGTTGTGATACCAAGTTCCTTCATTGTGCGAATAGGAAGAATGTTAACTCCAGATCCATGTTAACTCTAGATCCATCATCTATCAATATTCTATTTATCCTCTTCTCGAGGGCATAACCCACCATGTCCAAAGGACGATTGTGTAGTGGTTCACCAAGTAGAAGATCATCATCCGTGAATGTGATTCTTGTATCACATGCGTGTACCTCTTGGGAAGAAGATTCAATAGGCTTTTCAGATAATGATAGAGACAGTGTTGATAGGGTTTCATCATTTGCTTCTTCTTTATCAGTATTGAAGCACGATGCCTCAATGTTGTCTCGACCAGTCTTATTGCGTAACTAACTTGGTAGGAATTCCTCCAAAGTCACGGGACGTTGTGGTTCTTGGTGGTAGTTCTCCTTCACTTTTACTTTCTTCGGATGTTCAACTGATTTTTGCTTCGTTGGTCTTCTAACCATCCTCTTACTAGTTGGTTGTTTAGATAATTCTTTTTGTGGACTTATTTTACAGTGTCTCTGCCTAGTCACCAGAATCCAACCTTCATCATCGGCTTCACTAACCTGGGTTCTATCTTCCTCCAATGGTCCTCCCTCATGTTCTTCAAAGCTGCATATCTGGACCGGATCAAAAAAACCAAAGGAGATAGAGACTTGATTCGAACTTGCCTTCTCATCATCAAGCAGAATTTTGTTTTCATTAGCCAACTGCATAACTTTGTCCTTGAAGACAAAGCACTTCTCAAGAGCGTGGCCCACAAGTCGATGATACTTGGAATAGTTCGGGTCGTTTGTTCTTCCAGCTTCATTGGGCCGCTTCATCTTTGGTAACTCAATGAGTTTCAGCTCAAGTAGTTCATTAAAAATTTCAGGGACATCAGAATCTAGAAAGGGGTATTCTCTTTCTTGCATCTTCTTTAAGGTCGACTTTCGACTTTTGTTGTCTTGGAAGGAAGTTGCTTTCATACTTGTCACGACCCAAGCCGATGAGTCATTACGAGTGTCTGACCCCTAATGACTAGACACCCCTTCTCTTGCTTAACTATCACATAACAACAGGGTGGCCCATATCCGACTCACATACAACTGTATATCTATGTATATGTATAGCAAAATACTGAAGTAATAGTGCAAGCCGACTAGGCTGCAATATATGTTGTACACAAAAAGAATGAGAGCCGACAAGGCTACATCATGTACCAACTACATACAACTATCTACAGACCTTTAATGGAACAGAAAGCTGTAGAAAGGACGGGACAAGGCCTCGCCATACCCATATACATGAATATACATCTCAAAATAGCATATCAAAATAGGTCGCAGCTCCGAATTAAGTGGAGCGGATCGACTACAGCTGAGGGGAAGTCCTATTGAGCTGGATCGTCTCTCTATCTACCTGAACCTGCTGGCATGAACATAGCCCCCCGAGCAATAGGGGATTCAGTACGAGTAATGTACCGAGTATGTAAGGCACAAGAATAACAAGTACATAGAAGTCATGAGAGACATCTAAAACATGAAAGCAAATCTTAATATCTGAATGCATCTATAGCAAACAGCTGAGAAGATCTACCAACTTTGTATAACTAAAACTACCTCTAAGGACATATGATATGCATAGGTCATAATGTAACTGATAGTGCTGTGAAACGTATAGCCCGATCCATATATCATATAATAGTGCTGAGGAACGTACGGACCGATCCATATATAATAGTGCCGAGGAACGTACGGCCCGATCCATATATAATAGTGCTGAGGAACGTACGGCTCGATCCATATATAATCATCATCATCACTGTGCACCAGCTGATCAGGTGGTAATGCGTATTTAACGCTTATCCTTTTTCCCATACCCCTTATACATATAATATACGCGTATATAATGCCTTCTGGTCATGGGTCGATATGCATATGTATAATGAATGCAATGCATAAGTATAACGAGTAACTAGAACTCTCGGAGTGACATAAGGTCGTACTACCTCCGATAGACATCTTTTAAGCTAACATTATTAATATAAGAGATATCAAGACCCAAGAACAAAAGAAACAATCATAACAAGGAGTATAGGATCATTAAAAACGAAGGCACTACTAGTACTTCTAAGAGTAGAGTAGTATGGAAGCTCGTTTATATGTTTGTTCATTCATATTATAAAATCATGCCAAAATGAAAGAAATGATAGCCTTAACATACCTTGGAGTCTACCTAATGCCCGATGCTTACTTCCTGAGCTTGTAACACTACAACTAGGATAACACAAATTACAATTAGGCCATATACATCCCTTACTACCCATTTCAAGTACGTATGAAACTTAACGAAATTTGGGCAGCATTTCCCCTATAATTCTTACTCCAATCCAACTCCCAAATAGTGGACAACACACAAAACATCATCAACAACAATAATAACAATATACAGCAACATAAACAAGTAGAAATCTCTCCAAAATTTCAACCGAAACAGCCTTCAAGGCAACCATATCAACAAGCTAGTTTAGGTCCTTCATATCATGTTTTCCTTCACTTTAAACTATGGAATTCCTTCACAAACAACTTATGTCAATACTTTCATATCAAAATATAATCAAATCCAAGCCAAAACATCTCCCAAAACAGCCCCTGATCTTAGTTTGACTCAATTAACTCAGCGCTTCCATAGCTATATTTCCTTCACTTGAAATCACTAAAACTCTTAGTAATCAACTTAATAGCAAAGATAAGGTTAGTGTAAATACTTTAAAGGGGCTGGAATTCTAAGAACCACACTCCAAATCCAACTCCTAAGCTTAACAACTTCAATAAAAACCCTAGGAACATCTTTCCCTTCACTAGCTCGGGTTTTCGGGGCTCGGATCTTATTTGGATGATAAAGAAAGGTTGGGAGAGGATTGATGAGTAATAGGGAGAGTTTAGGTTCTGTTGGTGTGAGCTAAAATGATAAAAATCATGAATTAGATGCATATATGTATCAGCTGCACCGCCTGAAAATTGACGGGCTGTCAATGTTCATCGACGGATCGTCGACACTTCGACGTCCCATAACTCTCACCATCGATGTGCGAATTCAGTTATGCCAATTGCGTTGGAAAGTAGACTTGCTGAACTTATGAATGCATAAGTTATGAGCTCCGCAACCCCTCGTATTTTAGGAGATATGTCTCTCTAAAGTTGACCCAAAAATTCTGTCCGGAATTCTGCCAAATTATCCCAAAGTTTCAACAAGCTTAATTTCTTTGATTCGCTTAACATCCAATCTTCCCGATACTTACTAAACATGATACCAAGCTCTTATGTATGAAGAATGAGCATGTATAATTCCTTATGACCTTGACGACAACCTTGCCTTGTAAATCTTCGTCAACCTACTCACGACGAAACTTTATGTACAAAAGTACGGGGTGTAATATCCTTCCCCCCTTTGAAACAGTTGTCCTCGAATGTTAAACTAATCTTGTATTCTCAATACTTCCTCAAGCGTTCTCTTGTTGAATTCATGCCCTACATATGCCTTCCTCTTGATAGGATATGTTTAATCGTTCCATCATTCTCCTTACTTGACATATCTTCATTGCTTCTCTTCTCATTTTTCCTTCCACATGTACTCTTATCATTCCCTCATCTTATTTTTACATATACTTTGCATTGAACTTGCTAATATCATATACCTTCTTATCTTATTCTGGAGCTGCAAACGAGATGCCAAACGGTCCTTATTTTTCCTTTTTCTTTCCTAGCTGGACCATTTAATACTTGGGAGCCCTAAGTCGAAGAGTGCATTATTTTTTTTATTTTTTTTAGTATTTAAAGCTCTGTTTTATCACTCTTTATTTGTCCTTATCATGAGCCTTGAAACTCTTTTCTTTTGTATTTCCAAGTTACTAGTTTCTTGCCTTCACCTCACGTTATATCTCTGAAATTTTCCCCCTGGTTTGTCCTTCGCGTAATATGACCCATTGGTTTGAATGCTTTACTGGAGATACCATATTATCCCATTGTTTACTGAATCATCATTCGATGCCAGTAGCCTTTCTCAAATTTTTATATAATTTCCTTTAACATATTCTGGCAACAATATACTTACGAAAACTCTAATCTCTTTATTGCAGCTTGAACTCAACTTTAGGATTAACACGCTCGATTGCTAACTGATTATAGGCATATCTGATAGCCCTAAATCCATTGTAGTTGCAAACTCTAAGATGCATAGCTCATATAGGGGAGCAATAAGGATATGTCGCGCCATATTGGTGAATCTTAGAGTAGCCTCACAGGTTTCGTTGACTAAGTTTTTCTTCTTCTCTCAATCCTTTCTTAATTTTGAATTCTCTGACGTCATTATCCCAATCATCTACCATGTCAATCACGGAAGTCTCTTATCGTATACCCCCAGCTTCACTCTTTGTTGTCTCGCTTCTGTCTTAATATTCACCTGAAGATTCCACTTCTTGTTGTCATTTTCTTAACATGGGATTCCCTTCGTTATTCATTTCTTATCAAGGTTTCAAATCTTGTACGTCTCACAACCTTAATTCCTTTCTAAACGTAATTTATCTTATCCAAAATAACTCATGATCATCCTGCCTTTTTTTTAATCGAATGAGACTCATAAACATTCTCTCTTAATCTCGGCTATTGCACTCAAATTTATTCTCCCCCCTTAATAGCTTCATCTTACCATGATAGAACATCACGAACAACTTACTTATATCCTTTATCCCCGACGTTTATTCATAAAAACCTCTCGAATCCTCAAAATAATTCAACAACATAGGAATAATGCTTCGTAATGTCACTGCTCACTCTCCACTCATCCTTTAACTTGCTGTCCTTTGCCATCTTGCTCTTAGTTATAAATTCATTATCCTCTTCTTCATACAACCATTCTCTTAACGTATCCTCAATCCCATATAACATTTTTCCTTATTCATTACCTTATGTTGTTATTATGAGTCCACCGGATTTGGTCTATCAACATATAAACTTTAGTCGTCAATAATGAATCTATCTCTGATCCGCTAACCTGTACTCATACTATACATATATGCGCATACAAATTCCGTGTTGTATCTTAACAAAACATAGGGGTCAATATATAATATCTCAAAAGCTCAACCACTATCTCAACTCTGATGGTGGCGTCAACACTGTTGACGATTGTCAGATTGCAGGCATCAAGTTGCAGCAGTCTCTGATTCTCAGGGCTGATTGACGGTGCAAGGTTGATGGACCGTAGACCATGTTGACGGCTAGTCAATCTGCCTGTCAAGTTGCACAGTTCTCGACCTTCTTTCGATGTCGATTCGTTTAACCTCTAATCCTTTGATACTTAATCGTCGTGAGCTCATACCTTGGTACACATGAAATAACATACTCAACACCTCAAAAGCTCAGAGATAAATCTTAGTACTCGAGACTAATGTGACTCGTATATATAAGGATCGGAAAACTGCTTTCGAAGTGACTTGTCTTTCTTGACCTTCCTTAAACATTTCGGTCCTCCTTTAATTTCTACTCGTAGGGAACATGTTAATTCTTTTTAGTACTTCTATATCCGCTTCCTCACTTATGCGTAGCACCATCTTACTATTTCTCTCTCCTCACATAGGGTCACTGCTAATTCCTCCTTCAATCACCCATTACTAAACTTCCTTGATCTATAATGACATCTTACCCTTTCAGTACACATATACTCAAATAACTTAAATTTTGAGAAATTTTGGCAGAGTTTCCTCTGTAATTCTTACTATCCCAAACCTGCACACAGCCCACAAAATACATCCATTGCCTCACAGGCTACTCATAGAACCCATAAAAATACATATGATACGCAACTCAGCCACACATGGCTATTGGTATGAAAGGGGATATAAGACAAGAAAGCTCACTTCATATGCCATATCTGGCCATCCTTCTTGCAAAACATCAAATTTATTTCCTAAACCCTTCGTTAATCAATCCTCTTAAATTCATATACTCATAAGACGTTTTTTAAACATACGCTCCTTTACTCCCTTCTATAATTAATCATCAAATTTGTATTTCATTATCACTATCAACATTAGTTATAACTAGATCACCAACTGGCGTAGACACCTCAACGGTTTAATCGATTTAGGCTCTATCCTAAACTTGTCAGCAACAAATGGAGTAACATGTAACACGTAAACCCTGGATCAATCAATACATATACATCATAAAAAAATGCTGGTAATATACTAGTGACAATATCAGGGAAAGACTCGAGATCCTATCGCCCAGTCAATGTATAGATGTAAGGCTGAGGGCCACTCGAACCGGCCACTTCTCCTCGATCCCTACCACGGCTTTGCTGGTGTCTGTGAGCCTTGCCCCGGAGGACGTACAGATAACGACAAACCAGCTGCTAATCCTGTGGGATGAACCCTACCTCGACCACGTATCGATGGACAGTCACACTGGATATGACCTGGCCGACCGCAGGCATAACAAACACATAAATCCAATTGGCACGATCCCCTATGCAACCTACCACACTGAGTACACCGAGGTATAGGTAGTCTCGTCTGACTGGAACCACTCCTAATATGAGAACTGGGAACTCTGGAACTCCGAGTCAGCCCAAAATAAGTGGATCTATCAAACCTGGGTCCAGAAAATTGCGGAGGTACACTAGCTGCTGAATAAGCTGAGTGTCTAAAGAACTGCCGCCTTGGGCCACCTCCGAACTCACTGTCAAACCCTGAGACCCTGGACCTCTTGCTCTGACCCCTACTACCATGGTTCGTACCCTATCGCTGAGCCTGGGCGGCTCTAACTGGGTCAGCAAAAGGATGGCCTCTCTCATCTCCTGGCCAGAGGCATCTGGTGGAGGAACTGGGGGTTCTGGAGCTGGAGTTGAGGCTCCTCTTTGCTCCTCTGAAGCGGGTAGAGTATGTGAAGTCTGGGATGGGGTCTCACTTTGGGACTCACCTCGAGCCCCGGTAATCCACTGAGTACGGCTAGTAGTCTCACCAGCCACTCTCTTGCCCTTCTAGGCAGCTATAGTTTCATTTCGAGGCATCACTGAAACCAGAACAAATCATTAGAAAGGGAATTCTTATCTCGCCCTCTAACGCACGATCTAGAATAGAAAGAATGGCAACATCCTAAATGTCCTGTAGCCTCCTGCTTATAAGTGTGGTACACAACACACCCATAAACAAGACTCTAATAGACACGGTCTGTAGATAACCCTAGGACAAAACTGCTCTGATACCACTTCTGTCACGACTCAAGCCGATGAGTCATGACGAGTGTCTGACCCCTAATGACCAGACACCCCTACTCTTGCTTAACTATCACATAACAACAAAGTGGCCCATATCTGACTCACATAAAACTGTATATATATGTATATGTATATGCAAAATACCGAAGTAACAGTGCAAGCCGACTAGGCTGCTATATATGTTGTACACAAAAAGAATGAGAGCCGACAAGGCTACATCATGTACCAACTACATACAATTGTCCACAGACCTCTAATGGAACAGAAAGTTGTAGAAAGGACGGGACAGGGCCCCGCCATACCCATATACATATATATACATCTCAAAATAGCATACCAAAATGGGCTGCAGCTCTGGATCAAGTGGAGCGCACCGACTACAACTGAGAGGAAGTCCTACTGAGCTGGATCGTCTCTCTGTCTACCTGAACCTGTGGACATGAATGCAGCCCCCCGAGTTGTAACACTCCGTAAATTCGGGTTAGGTGTGAATATGTAAAAATTTAGTGTTAAGATTATATTATACCTATACGAATCCATTCTTGATGAATTCGGGTGGAAGATGGTCGTTTTGAAGTCAAACCAACAATTGAAGTTCTCAAGGGCTCTTAAATTCGCCTAAGTTTTGGTAGGTCTGTCTTCTGGGCGATTTTCATGAAAATGTATTGTGAATTTGGAAAAGTTTCCTTGATGAAAATTTTAGATCTTTGAAATAGCTTTCCAATGGTAGGTCTCCCAGCCCGATCAAAGTTATGTACAAAACGTTATGTCCATTTTACTGAAGGGCACAAAAGCTGGAGATTTCGCCCAAAGTACGCCCAGAATGTACGAGACGTCCTTTAAAGTACGGGATGTCCTTTTAGGACGTACTTCTTCCATTTCTGGTAGAAAATTGGGTTTAAAATGGGTATGGTCTTATTTTGTTCCCATTTTTTTTCATCCTTCCAAACCCTAGGAACGAAAATCATCCCTCCAAGTCTTCAAATCAAAGGTAAGAACACCCTTAACATTACTAATCTATTCTAACATCAAACCCATGATTCTTAACATGATTTTTGTGACCAAAACCTAGGGTTTACAGCATCATTCTTCCCAAAGTGATTCAAGCTAGGGTTTGGGTGTTCTTCATTAGGAAAGTGAATTGTTAAACTTTGTTTAACGTATTAAGGTATGTCTCTTTTAAAAATCCTTTTTGACTATGAAGGTGATTTGTATGTCTATATTTCAAAATTTGTCTTTTCATGTATGTCTAGATTTTCCCAAAAATCTTTCTTGAAATATGTCTATATTCCAAAAATCATCTTTTCACCTATGTCTACTTGTGAAGTACGCTTATATTGTGAAAGCATGAATTGTATTTGAGAAACCTTCCTTGATTGTTTGTATAAGTTATAACTCGTGTTTGGTGGAATTTATTCTGGAATTAAAGATGATTTCTTTTAGACAAGGTCATGCGTGTGTAGGGTCAAGCCCGCATCGAACCTTATACGAACTATACTATTTTGTGAAACTCGCTTTTTCCATTATTGGATGATTGAACTTAATCTTCTAAAGGTTAGACCTTAAACTTGTTTTGTTGTTGAATGGGTTTCTTGAACTTGAAATTGAATAAGAGATTTGAATAAGATTCTTAATCGGTTATGACTTGAAATGCCTCTATTTTGAGATGATGACTTGAGAAGTGAGATTCAGCTCTAAGCCATGATTGATGATTCGGTAATATGCCATGATTTGTATTTTGTTGGTGTTTGGGCCTGCATGGGCAAGCTGTGCTAATCCAGAGGAAGATTAGCCATTATGGATCCTAACGTATCGATCTGAGTATTTGCTGTGTCAGTCCAGAGGACGATTGACCTCCATTGCTTCCTAGCACAGAGTATCTATTGATGTGCTAGTCCAGAGGATGATTAGCATCCGTATCTTCCTAGACCGGAGTATCTATGGTTGTGCTAGTCCAGAGGACGATTAGCCTCCGCTGCTTCCAAGCTCGGAGTATCTATTGTTGTGCTAGTCCAGAGGACGATTAGCCTCCGCGGTTTCCTAACCCGAGTATCGATTGATTGATTTGCCTCGTGCGAGTGGCTTGTTTCATATCTTGTTGCCTGTGGAGTGGCTTGTGGTGATTTGAATTTGTCGTGAAATACTTGGCTTGGTAAATGGTAAGGAGTTAAGTTAATGTGTGTCATTGTTGGATTCTTTGATGACTCTTTAATGTTGTCGACTCACTTTATTCCCGGGTTTGAACCGTTATTTTCGTTGATATCATTTTATTGATTTTATTCATTATATCTTGTTTTGTTAACTATTGCCCCTTAGACACTCACTGAGTACCCAGTACTCAGGCATACCATTGTTGTTTTTGATGGTATGTTAGGTATCATTGAGGAGCATGTTCATGATACGCCTACGACTTAAGAGAACTTGCAGCTTTCGAGACTATTTGGTGAGCCTACATGATTGTTCGTGGGGCACCATTCTATCATTACTTTTCATCTTTTAGTTTCGGGCTGCGTCCCGATGATTTAGACTTTTCTCATTAGCTTAGAAGCTCCACAATATACATTCTTGTGGGTAGTTGTTGAGTTATTGATTAACTCTCGGGCACGATATTACGTTTGACTAAGTATTTGATGAATAAAGACTTCCACTGATTTAATTCATATATTCATGATTTGTACATTTATTTTATAAACTGTTAGACGTGAATATTGAACCTGGCGGGTTCAAATATTGTTATTGCATCTTTTAAGTTCTTCCGATGTTGTTCCTGATGTCGGATGCCGGTCACGTCTAGGGTGGGTTTTGGGACGTGACACGAGTAATAAGGGAGTCAGTACGAATAATGTACCGAGTATGTAAGGCACAAGAATAACAAGTCCATAGAAGTCATGAGAGACATCTAAAACATGAAAGCAAATCTCAATATCTAAATGCATCTATAGCTAACGGCTGAGAAGATCTACCAACTTTGTATAACTAAAATTACCTCTAAGGGCGTATGATATGCATAGGTCATAATGTAACTGATAGTGCTGTGGAACGTAAAGCCTGATCCATATATTATATAATAGTTCCGAGGAACATACGGCCCGATCCATTTATAATAGTGCCGAGGAACGTACAGCCCGATCCATATATAATCATCATCATCACTAGGCACCAGCTGATCAGGTGGTAATGCGTATATAATGCTTATCCCTTTTCCCATACCCCTTATACATATAATATACGTGTATATAACGCCTTCTGGCTATGGGTCGATATGTATATGTATAATGAATGCAATGCATAAGTATAACGAGTAACTAGAACTCTCAGAGTGACATAAGGTCGTACTACCTCTGATAGACATCTTTTGAGCTAACATCATCAATATAAGAGATCTCAAGACCCAAGAATAGAAGAAACAATCATAACAAGGAGTATAGGATCATCAAAAACTGAGGCACTACTAGTACTTCTAAGAGTAGAGTAGTATGGAAGCTCGTTTTTACGTTTGTTCGTTCATATCATAAGATCATGCCAAAATGAAAGAAAGGATAGCCTTAACATACCTTGGAGTCTACCTAATGCCCAAAAGGCTTACTTCCCGAGCTTGAAACACTACAACCAAGATAACACGAATTACAATTAGTCCATATACATTCCTTACTACCCATTTCAAGTACGTATGAAACTTAACGAAATTCGAGCAAAGATTTCCCCTATAATTATTACTCCAATCCAACTCCCAAACGGTGCACAACACACAAAACATCATCAACAACAACAGTAACAATATACAGCAACATAAATAAGTAGAAATCTCTCCAAAATTCCAATCAAAACAGCCTTCAAGGCAACCATATCAACAAGCTAGTTTAGGTCCTTCTTATCATGTTTTCCTTCACTTTAAACTAAGGAATTCCTTCACAAACAACTTATGTCAATACTTTCATATCAAAATATAATCAAATCCATGCCAAAACAGCCCCTAATCTTAGTTTGACTTAATTAACTCACCGTTTCCATAGCTATATTTCCTTCACTTTAAGTCAGTAAAACTCTTGGTAATCAACTTAATAGCAAAGATAAGAGTAGTATACATACCATAAAGGGGCTGTAATTCCAAGAACCACACTCCAAATCTAACTCCTAAGCTCAACAACTTCAATAAAAAACCTAGGAACATCTTTCCCTTCACTAGCTTGGGTTATCGGGGCTCGGATCTTACTTGGACGATAAAGAAAGGTTAGCAGAGGATTGATGTGTATTAGGGAGAGTTGAGCTAAAATGATAAAAATCACGAACTAGATGCATATATATATCAGCTGCACCGCCTGAAAATTGACGGGCCGTCAATGTGCATCGACTGATCATCGACACTTCGACGGCCCATAACTCCCACCATCGATGTGCGAATTCAGTTCTACCAATTGCGTTGGAAAGTAAAATCGCTGAACTTATGAATGCATAGGTTATGGGTTCTGTAACTCCTCGTATTCTAGGAGATATGCCTCTCTAAAGTTGACCCAAAATTTTTGTCCGGAATTCTGCCAAATTTTCCCAAAGTTTCAACAAGCTTAATTTCTTCGTTTCGCTTGACATCCAATCTTCCCGATACTTACTAAACATGATACCAAGATCTCATGTATAACGAATAAGCATGTATAATTCCTTATGACCTTGACGACAACCTTGCCTTATAAATCTTCGTCAACTTACTCACGACGAAACTCTACGTACAAAAGTACGGGGTGTAACAATACTTCATTCTTGCTCACCTTCATGGATTCTTTGTTATCACTCTTGAGAACAAACTTGCTGCATTTCTTGGGTTCCTGCTTGCCCTTTCCTTTGCGAGGGTCGTAGACAGGTATTACTTCATTCCCAGTGGAAGACATGCTCAACTTCATGTCATGAGCACGAGTAGCTAGTTCTTCAAAAGACCTTGGCTTAATTCCTTGCAAGATGTAGTGAAGCCCCCAATGAATTCCTTGGATACACATCTCTATCGCAGATGCTTCGCTGAGCCTATCTTTGCAGTTTAGACTTGCATTTCTCCATCGATTGATGAAATCAATAACTGGTTCGCCCTTCCTCTGGCGAGTGCTTGTAAGTTCAACCATGCCCACGGTAAACCTTGTGCTATAAAAGTGATTGAGGAACTCCTGCTCTAGTTGCTCCCAGCTATCCATAGAATTAGGCTCAAGATCAGTGTACCAGTCAAAGGCATTTCCCTTGAGGGAGCGGACGAACTGCTTGACAAGGTAATCTCCATAAGTCCCCGCGTTGTTACATGTTTCAACAAAATGTGCAACATGTTGCTTTGGATTTCCCTTGCCTTCAAATTGTTGAAATTTGGGAGGTTGGTAACCAGCGGGCATCTTAAAGCTATCAATTCTTGTAGTGTACGGCTTTGCATAAGTAAAAGATGACTTGGCAAAGAACTTTGTATCCTTGATAGTCCCTTCGATGAACTCCTTTAATTGGTCAAGTGGAATCATTCCTTCAGAAGAAACTGAAATTTCCTTGGTAGTCGGTCCTTGTTTTGCGTAAGGTTCAGTTTCTTGTGCTTCTGGACCCTTCCCAGGTGCGTGGTTGGATTCTCCTTCCATTAATCCATCCATCTTGTCCATCAACTTCTCAATCCGAGCACCTTGAGTTTGTACATGCTTGCCTAAGCCACGATCACCTTTGTCAAGTTTGCTAGTGTCTCCTTCATAGATGAAGCGTTAGTTACCATCGCCTGCATGATCGTTGGGGATGTTGGAGAATAGCATGTATTTTCGCATAAGTTGATCTTTGATTGGCTTACTTCATGTGGTGTGAGTGGAGAGGATCCTTCGCTTGTAGTGTCATCATCTTCCTTCATGGCAGAGTTCTTGGATCCAGAGGGATCAAGAGGGATCAAGTAGAGCTAGAGTCTTCTTAATCTTTTCAGCAATGTCGCTTCCTTCCACCGATGCATTGGCAGAGGGTCGTGCTCCTTTTGGGGATGAAGATCCAAAAACAAGAGTTGATGCAGATGACACTTGGAGTGCTTGTTGTCCCAGGATGCTTGCCTTGTTCCTCGTAACTGGTCCAATGCTACCGAAGGTAATGTCGAGGATGCTTTCCACATCAGCAGAGAACTTGGAGTCAGCAACCTTGGAGGAAATTGATTTGGAGTTGATCTTCTTTGAGGCCATTTCGATGTTGTAAAACTTTGATGATCGAAAAGTTGAGATGAGAGGCAGAACTTGTCCCACTGGGCGTGCCAGTTTGTTTGCAAAAAAATTTAAGTGATAGAAATTGACTGCAAACCACAAACAAAATATGTAGAAACAGAGATTTTATTGATTAACATTGCGGGTACAAGATCCGTTATTCCCTTGATTCTTCTCTCCTAATGTTTCTCCGTGATTCTAGGGCCATTAGTAGTGTATTCTCGAATGTAGGAAGACCTTTTGTGATGTATTTGATCTCTAAAAACATGGGGCAAGCTTTGAGAAAGGCAGTATTTGATGCCTTGATCTCTTTATGAATATCCCAAAGTATGGGGATATTCGAGATGCCGTTTCAAGGGAAGTATGTCCCTTTATATATGCATGAGCTAGGGTTTAAGGGAGTGTAGCCTCCAAAAAATCCTAACACATATTGGGCTTGTCTTGTAGAGGCCCGACTTAAATCGGGTAAAATTTCAATGTCTATAAATGCCTCCTGCTTCAAGACTTGTCGAGATGTTCAAAACCGTGAAGACGAGACTTGAAGTAAAATAATGACTGTTTTCTCTATCTTGTCGCAACAGTACCAAAACACTCCACCTTTTCATGGGAAAGAATGAACTGGAATCGTCATTCCATAAACTAGCTATGGCCCCTTATGGTTAGAGAAAATTGTAATTCTTTACTTGTCCCTACAACATAATTCTCCTTCTGCATTTTGGGAAACTTATGATTACAGTTAAGGAATCAAGTCCCATGATGTACACACAAATATTAGGGCATCGCCTCTAAAAGTCTATACAAGAGGGCCTGACGGATCTTTTAGGAGCTAGGGAGAAAATAATCGGTACTTTTTGATGCTTTAGCGAGAAGAGTCTCACTTGCGATCATGTAGCTTTAGTGAGGAATCACTTAGCGCAACCCCTTTTCGTTTGGCGAGAGAGTATTTGGAGCCCTCCCTCCCTTACGACTTTAATGAGGAACTACTTTATAAAGAATAAGAGATGTTGCCCCCAAAGATCACAATCACCATTTGAGATCTGTTGTTCTTCACCATCATCGACAAGGTAAAGCATTCAGATCTATCCAAGATACTAGCCTTGAACGTATGTCGAATGATTTGGCAAACATGACTAAGATAGGCAATAACATCTTTTCATGGAACATCATTACTCTTTTTTTTAAGGCCATCGTAACATTAATTTTGAAACTTGTAGTTTCTGATTTTCAGGAGGAAGAGATGAAGGGCAGAACTTGTCCCACTGGGCGTGCCAGTTTGTTTGAAAAAATTTTTTATCAAACTCTGGGATATTCGTAGCTCCTCAAACTCTGGGATATTTTATCTGGAATATCCCACAAACTCTGGGATATTCATAAAGAGTTCAAGGCATCAAATGCTTTCTTCATCAAACTGCCCGACGTTCATAGAGATCAAATACATCCCAAGGAGGTCATCCTATGCTCGAGAAATACGCTACTAACGGCCCTCGAATTATGGAGAAAATCTAGGAGAGAAGAATCGCTAGAATAAACATATTTGTTCCCGCTTCATCAATAAAATATTTGTTTCTTCATATTTTGTTTGTGGTTGCAATTTATTTTCCACATATTAATATTTGTTGCAAACAAATTGGCACACCCAGTGGGACCAAATCTGCCCTTCATCTCTTCTCTCACAAATCAGCTATGCCAAATATGGAGCCACAAAAATGTAAAGATAGAAGCTACATTTTTATGAGTACTTCAAGTTTCGTCTTTGAGTTTTGGCAAGTCCACACTCCAACTAACCTTGAAGTAGGGCATTTGTAGACATCGAAATTCTGTAGGATTCCATAAGACGAATTCAACCCATCTTCAAACTCTAAGGTCTGCTGGGGTTTCTTGGAGGCCACTTTACCCTAAACCCTAGTTCACACCTATATAAAGGTACACATATTCCCTTGAAAAGGCATCTCGAAAATCCATAAATTCCTGGGATATTCACAAAGAGATCGAGACATCAAATACTGCCTTTATCAAACTTCCAGATGTTCTTGGAGATCAAATACATCACAAGGAGATCAACCTACGTTCAAGAAATACGCTGATTTATACCCGCACTGTTTATCAATAAAATATTCCTGTTTCTTTATATTTTTTTCGTAGTTGCAGTTTACTTTCTGTTTATCAAAATTTGTTACAAACAATGTTTGACAACAAGTTTTAAGACCGATAAAGTCTAAATCATACCTAACCAATCTAATCAACTTACTTAACCAAAAAACATATAAAACAAGCTTAATCAAACACATAACTAACAAATAAATTATACCTAAATAGGAAAAGAATGGCAAAAACTAAAAGGGAAAGAAAAATACCTTTCTCATGCTGTCACGACCCAATTTAGGGTTGTGCGGGCACCTACCTTTCCCTCCTCGGTAGGCGAACCCTCTCATTGATTATACATCAATTAAGTAAAGGCGATTCATTTAAATTAATAGATACTTATAAATTCAGCGGAAACTTCATAATATATGCAATAAACTCAAGATTTAATATAATTACAACGAGGTAACAAATACCGACTCCATCCAACTTCCCATGACCTGGTCTAGACTAATACAAGAGCGATTAATGATTTCAGATTACCACTACATTCTAAGATTCAACCTCCGTCCCGAAATGAAATGGGAGGAGGCCTTCCAAATAGGCACCGCATATTTCCACATATGCTTCGATCAATCACCTGAAATAATCCATACCCCAAAAAGGGTGTAGCAAGTGCAATATCAATACAAACCACACGTACTGAGTAAGTATCATAGGCTGACAATGGTTAGTAACACATATCAGTAAAAGAATTCATAGATAAATATGATAACAACCCAATCAAGTCATGCGGCGATCTACCACACACTGTATATCAATATCCTTGAGCATTAATTTCACTCTAATAATTCACCAGTCAAGCTCACAACGATATCGGAACTCACATATCATTAAATCGATCGTTCAGTTTAGTAGTCAACTCATCATTAAGACACCCGTTATCCTACAAAGACATAGAGACCAAACATATAACTAATATTACGGACGGTCTATAGGATACCTCAACAAGTTCAATCAATAAATCCAGATCCAAGTACATGTCATTGCCTCAGTAAAGCATCTAATCCCAAATGTGCGAAGTCTGAATAAATCAATCTGAATCCAATCATCACAGGTAAACACCAAGTCATCTCAAATGAGTCATAATGCAATGCAATGCAAGATGTATCAATGTAATGCAATACAACATGTATGGATGCAATGCCATGCCATGCAAATGAGGTGTACACATGTACTCCAGACGAAAATATCGACGTCTCAGTACCAAAACCCAGTGTGACTCGCGAAGTCTAAGTGCCACCCGTCCCGGATCTTTGCCCAACAGACAGATGGGACCCAGGCTAATTGCTCACAGGGGGAGTCTCACCGGCACCACTCTGGGGGACCCGCGGAGTCCATGTACTAACAACGATTCCGGGATAATATCGGAATCGACCATGCAACAACAATGCTAGAATAGCTCATCTGACATCAGCCACCTCACAGTCACTCAGGTAAAGAGTTTATCAAAATATCAGTTTCGCTCAATCAACGATACCGGATCACCACCGGATATCGGTCATACATCATGAATATGAGAAAATGTATACAATGCATAAGTCAACGATTCCGGAATTGAACCTCGAACATCGGCCTTCTCACAATCACTCAAGTAAAAGAGCTTGTCAAATACCAACTTCGTATAATCAATGATTCCGGAATGGAGCTTCGGACATCAGTCTTTTCACAATCACTCAAGTAAAAGAGTTTATCAAAATACCAGTTTCACTCAATCAACTATACCGGATCATTACCGGGTATCGGTCATGCATCATGAATATGAGAGAATGTATGCAATGCATATGTCAACATCAACAACCAAGTTCAATATCACAAGTACCAATAATGGGGTACGCCAACAATGTACCATATCACCCTACCAACAATGGTATGCCAACAATATATCAATATCACAAGTACCGATAATAGGTACGCCAATAACGTATCATATCACAGTACCAACAGTGGGTATGCCAATAATATATCATATCACAACACCAACAGTGGATATGTTAAATCTATCCCAATCAGGACGACAAAACAGAATTTGATATCTACCAACTACAGATGGCATCAAGCCAACACAACAGAATAGTCAAACACAACACAACAGGGTGGCTAGTCCACACACAAAGGTCAACCAATCAATATACATATTTGCCACTTTCTTAAATTAGGAACACGAATCTCACCCTACACTCAAAATCCCTCGCCACAACTCATTTTGGACTCAATCACAATCATTGGTACATTTTATCCTCCTATTTATCCACTAGATTCACTATTAATGGCATAACACAATAATCATATATTACGGGAATTTCTCATCATTAGACACAACAATAGGTTTCACCCGCTACTTTCAAGTCACATATAACCACCGATATTAAAGAAAAACCACATTAAACAACCTAAGGAATCTATAGGCCACATGCCCGAACACACAAATCACACAACTATACCATCCTAAGAATTCCATGACAAATCTCCAATTGCTATACATGCATTCTCCGTTCCTTCTAATACACTAATATATGAAACCAACCGAAGTCGACCGAAAGGGAAGCCATAACCTACCTGCCATCCGAGCGAAGCTGCAAAAGCACATCTTCAACTTCGTCACTCGAAGCATCTCCCAATTCTCGAACCACGCAAGGCTATTCACATTCGAATATAGGGTTACAAATCACACAAACAAGACCTATAACTAAATCACAGCATTCGGGTCCTAAAGAACACTAGTTTTAGAAGAAACGGCCTCTTGAAAAGGGTAAAATGGAAATCTCAAGGCACAAAATTCAAGAAAAAATATGAATGATGTTAAATCAATGTTAGGAACTCACTCCAACATTATTTGAACCCATAAAAATAATTTGTAAACAAATCCCAATTTTGGGTTGAAGAATCCTAAGTTTTGCATAGAGATTTTTGGAAGAGGAAGGGTTTTACAAAGCCAAAATGATGGATTAATTAATGAAAACTATTAAGCATGAGATTTAGACCTTACCCATAGGAACAATATTGAGAAACAATCAAGAATCCATTCATCCCTAAGCTTCCAAGAGAGCAGGTATCCTAAATGAGGTCCAAATCCGACATAGTCTCTATTTTTCCTCGTTTTTCATGCCAATATGACCTAAAAATTCAGGTTTTATGGAACCATTGGATTCCTCATGAAATTTCCTTGAATTTGGGCTTTTGAATCGCCTCATTTGGACTTAAAATGAGGGAGATATGAGAGTTTTAATATTGGACCCGACATCAGTCTTCAGCGGAACCGCTATAGCAAAAACCACTACCGCTGCAGCGGTTTGGTCATAAGGACGCTGTAACGGTGCCGCTACAGCGGTAAGGGGTCTGCTGTAGCGGTCACAGACACCAGATGCCCCGATTTTTCGGTTTTTCTCCCCGGAACTCCTAAAACTCATCCGGAACCCGATTTTGACAAACAAAATATGTAGATATAGGTAAAAACGCGCTACGAACTCATTCGTGCACTCAAAATTTCCATCCGAGGTCCCGTCGACCAAGTCAACCCCCGAGCGGCCAAAACCCAACTTTCCAACCTAATTTTCGATTATCATCCAAGGTCCGATTTCAACAAACAAAATATGCACCCACATGTAAAAACATGCTACGTACGCACCCGTGACCTCAGATTTCCCAACGAAGATACCGTTGACTAAGTCAGCTTCCAAACCTCAATAACCATTCCCAAACCAAGTTCCAAAATGCACCCGAGTGCATTGGGATCCGAACCAGTCCCACCAATGCGTCATAAATCAGTCTATGAACTTCTCGGAATCGATGGATCTCCGAATAAGGTTCATTTCTCAGAAGTCGATCTTCGGTCAAATGGAGAAGGAAGAAGAACTCACTGTAACGACAAAATAGGTCATTACATCAGATACCAATTGAACAATCGCTCATCCTCGAGTGAGGAAAGAGGATAGGAGAAGGCTTGCGGTAACCAAGGAAATCATTTCACAACCAACACGAAGCCTGGCATAGCAAGAACAAACCAAACCACAGCTACTTACCACAAAAGCCAAAACCCTTCTGATATTAGCCGAGAACCCCAAAATCCATGTAACCATACTCGAAATGCTTTTCGCAACGAGTACCAAAATAACCATAACCATAAAAGAACTTTCTGACCTAGAATACCATGCCTCTGAAATGAACCATAAACCTCACACCCATTATTCGAACAATGCCAACCCTCTAACATAACCAAGTCATAGCAGATTCCGAATCGATAAGATATTCTAATCGCGCTAATTATTTCATCTCATCTAAGTCGTTCATCGAGTCACAACTCCTTAGAAACACACAACAGACTGGGACCCTGACTTACTCCTTCAAAGGAGAAATCCCAAACCTTCCAGAAAACTATGAACCGTTCCATCGAAACTCCTCTTATCCACAAATTGCTTAGCCAATATTTCAGTCTTCTTAACTCTTCGAATCACTTATCTAGGAGTCTACAATCAAACAGCGCATAGGGTACACTCTGTCAACCCAAAGATCATAACAGAGCCCATTACAAACCTAGAGTCCTTTCGAACGTAACCATGCCCATTGCAAACCATTGCCCACACTGAAATAGTGGCGACCCCAAAGGACTTATCGCCAAGTCTACTACTAACAAACCTCAGAATTAAATCATTTCCTAGCGAATCCTCGAAACTGATTTCCTTAAGATCCATACATTCCCTCTATGAACTACCACTCGACTTACCCATCTCAAATCAATTCACATCGACCCATAATGAACGCACCTTTTTAGGAATTTTGTCAACAACCACTCAAACGGATTCCCAGATTCGAAGCCAAACTCATTCTTATCGCGCATAGTAAACCATAGTTCATTTTTCTCAATTCTAAAAGCTGAGTCTTATCCGAATCGTCCTCAAGGCACCTGATAACAAAATCTCAGGAACGTAACATCTAGTTTCTCAACCGCACCCAATACATATATCTTATGCAACCTGAATTTTTTTCGATACTAAGAACATGCAGTCCCATAAATCACTTCTAGTCCATAAAGTACGAAGTCGTTCTACCAATATTACTCATTTATAGACCTCTTAGCACAACTCAGTAGCATTCCTTAGCCGAACTCACCTCTTCCACAGTCGATACAAAAGATCCATCACAAGGGTATCACGACTGATTCATGATTTTGGTAGAAGTGCCGCCTCAAATTCGAACCTATGAATTCTAATCCTCAAAATCAATAGTGAGATATCCTATCTCAATCATTCTGTCTTCATAACACATTTAAGCCACTTTCATTACCGCCCAGAAATCATTCAAACCATCACGCTTCCGTTGCGCCACTCTAAGGAACTTTACAATATTAGCATCAACTGGCTATGCCAACATCCCACTAGTTCTCTACATACCGCATCACAAATTACAACTCAATCATGAACTCATCTACTTCATGCCAGAACACAACGCCATGAAGTCATGCAACCTTACAACCAATCGAACAATCAAGGTGGTAGATTCACACACAAACTCTGTACATTAAAGTTTCCTTCAAACTTCAAACCCAATCTCCTCTAAGTCCAACGAAGTTCGCATTTAGTCCACAATGACCCACTTATCCTTACCAAGATTCTATCATTTCATCTCCTTATCTTGAATTTCAAAGATCCACCTGCTTGAATAAGTCAAAACCTAATCCTTGATCTACGAATAAGAATACCCTTATCGTCGAACTTAAGCACATCTATCCACATAAACAACTATACCTTGGATCCATAAAATCCCAAGGACACAGTATTTATCCGAAAAGATCCATGAATCACTCAACGTACAACCACGGCATACCCAGCTCGAATCATTATACTATAATGCAGAAACCATTCTAACATCAAACACAACCATAATCCACTAAGTCTGCCACATACCAATTGTTCCAATCTTAGTACTCAAAATTCCCAATCAACCTCTTGTTTATCATGACTTAGTCCTATTTACGCATCAGGTACTAATATTCATTCATCTTAAGAACTCTAATCCTTTACACTATTCTCATCAAGGCCGTCCTTTATGAACTTACTCTCAACTCCTCTCATCTACTACACACAATCACTATACTCGTCGAATCTCATGATCCCTAGCGAACTCACACTCGTTCTTGCATATCAACTCTAAAGAGTTCTACCATTTAGAAACCATTTACGTACCATAAGCTCTATGCTTAACATCATACCCTTGTCGAAGTTGAAACCTTTTGCCAACAATCAATCCTCTTATAAAGCGAATCCTCCTTACTAAGCCTAATCATACTAACCATTTTCGAGCAACCAATACTTAGAAACACGGCGACCTTTCGACTAATATCACCAACTCTCCAATTCTCAAGGAACCAATACCATGAAACAGTCTTAACCACATTTCCTTAATAGAATCGCAAACCCAAGCTGACACTGAACTAAACCACGCATTTGTAATGAGATAATCCCTCTCATACCATACCACAAAGACAACACATGAAATCGATCACACCAGGCTTAGAACGAGTTTCGCCAGTCAAAAAAGAAAAAGACAAGGACACACAGATACCAATTGGAATCAACCAGATATCAATTGGACCCAAGTAGCACGATTGGAAAGAAAGAAGAGAATTTCCTAAATAGCTCATAGCCTCTCGCGGATGGGTATAGACGTCTCCGTACCCTTCCATGAGACTCTACTACACATTGCTCTTGTACACAGTAGACCGGTAACCTAAGCTCTGACACCAATTTGTCATGATCCAATTTAGGGTCGCGCGGGCACTTACCTTTCGCTCCTCGGTAGGCGAACCCTCTCATTGATTATACATCAATTAAGTAAAGGTGATTCATTTAAATCAATAGATACTTAGAAATTCAGCGGAAACTTCATCATATATGCAATAAACTCAAGATTTAATATAATTACAACGAGGTAACAAATACCGACTCCATCCAACTTCCCATGACCTGGTCTAGACTAATACAAGAGTGACTAATAATTTTAGATTACCACTACATTCTAAGACTAAACCTCCGTCCCGAAATGAAATGAGAGGAGGCCTTCCAAATAGGCACCACGTATTTTCACATATGCTTCGATCGATCACCTGAAATAATCCATACCCCAAAAAGGGTGTAGCAAGTGCAATATCAGTATAAACCAGACGTACTGAGTAAGTATCATAGGCCGATAATGGTTTGTAACACATATCAGTAAAAGAATTCACAGATAAACAGTATAACAACCCAATCAAGTCACACACTGTATATCAATGCCCTTAAGTATTAATTTCACTCTAATAATTCACCAGTCAAGCTCACAACGATATCGGAACTCATATATCATTAAATCGATCGTTCAGTCTAGTAGTCAACTCATTATTAAGACACCCGTTATCTTACATCACATAGAGACCAAACATATAACTAATCTTACGGACGGTCTATAGGATACCTCAACAAGTTCAATCAATAAATCCAGATCCAAGTACACGTCATTGCCTAAGTAAAGCATCTAATCCCAAATGTGCCAAGTCTGAATAAATCAATCTGAATCTAATAATCACAGGTAAACATCAAATCATCTCAAACGATCCATAATGTGATGTCATGCAAGATGTATCAATGCAATGCAATGCAACATGTATGGATGCAATGCCGTGCCATGCAAATGAGGTGTACACGCGTACTCCGAACGAAAATATCGACGTCTCGATAGCACCACCCAGTGTGACTAGCGAAGTCTAAGTGTCACCCATCCCGGATCATTGCCCAATAGACATACGGGACCCAGGCTAATTGCTCACAAAGGGAGTCTCACCGGCACCACTCTGGGGGACCCGCGGAGTCCATACACTAATAACGATTCCGGGATAATATTGAAATTGGCCATGCAACAATGATGTCGGAATAGCTCATCCGACATCGGCCACCTCACAACCACTCAAAGAGTTTATCAAAATATCGGTTCGGCCAATCAACGATACCGGATCACCACCGAGTATCGGCCATGCATCATGAATATGAGAGAATGTATGCAATGCATATGTCAACGATTCTGGAATTGAACCACAGACATCGCTCTTCTCATAATCACTCAAGTAAAAGAGTATGTCAAACACCAATTTCATATAATCAACGATTCCGAAATGGATCTTCGGACATCGGACCTTTCGCAATCACTCAAGTAAAAGAGTTTATCAAAATACCAGTTTCACTCAATTATCGATACCAGATCATCACCGGGTATCGGCCATGCATCATGAATATAAGAGAATGTATGCAATGCATACATCAACATCAATAACCAAGTTCAATATCACAAGTACCAATAATGGGGTACGCCAATAATGTACTATATCACAATACCAACAATGGTATGCCAATAATATATCAATATCACAAGTACCGGCAACGGCTACGCCAACAACGTATCATATCACAATACCAATAGTGGGTATGCCAACAATATATTAATATCACAATACCAACGGTGGGTATGCCAGCAATGTGTCTATATCACAATACCAACAGTGGGTATGCCAATAATATATCATATCACAACACCAACAGTGGGTATGTTAAATCTATCCCAATCAGGAAGACAAAACAGAATTTGATATCTACCAACTACAGATGGCATCAAGCCAACACAACAGAACAGTCAAACACAACACAACAGGGTGGCCAGTCCCACACACAAAGGTCAACCAATCGATATACATATTTGCCACTTCCTTAAATTAGGAACACGAATCTCACCCTACGCTCAAAATCGCTCGTCACACCTCATTTTGGACTCAATCACAATCATTGGTACATTTTATCCTCCTATTTATCCACTAGATTCACTATTAATGGCATAACACAATAATCATATATTACGGGAATTTCTCATCATTAGAGACAACAGTAGGTTTCACCCGCTACTTCCAAGTCACATATAACCACCGGTATTAAAGAAAAATCACATTAAACAACCTAAGGAATCTATAGGCCACAAGCCCGAACACACAAATCACACAACAATACCATCCTAAGAATTCCATCCCAAATCTCCAATTCCTATACATGTATTCTCCGTTCCTTCTAATACACAAATATATGAAATGAACCGGAGTCTACCGGAAGGGAAGACATAACCTACCTGCCATCCGAGCAAAGCTGCAAAAGCGCATCTTCAACTTCGTCACTCGAAGCATCTCCCAATTCTCGAACCACGCAAGGCTATTCACATTCGAATATAGGGTTAAAAATCACACAAACAAGACCCATAATGAAATCACAGCATTCGGGTCCTAAAGAACCCTAGTTTTAGAAGAAATGGCCTCTTGAAAAGGGTAAAATGGAAATCTCAAGGCACAAAATTCAAGAAAAAATATGAATGATGTTAAATCAATGTTAGGAACTCACTCCAACATGATTTGAACCCATAAAAACTGATTTGGAAACAAGGCCCAATTTTGGGTTAAAGAACCCTAGGTTTTGCATAGAGATTTTTGGGAGAGAAAGGGTTTTACAAAGCTAAAATGATGGATTAATTAATGAAAACTATTAAGCATGAGATTTAGACCTTACTCATTGGAACAATCTTGAGAAACAATCAAGAATCCATTCATCCCCAAGCTTCCAATAGAGAAGGTATCCTAAATGAGGTCCAAATCCGACATAGTCTCTATTTTTCCTCAATTTTCGTGCCAATATTACTTCAAAATGTAGGTTGGATGGAACCATTGGATTCCTCATGGAATTTCCTTGAATTTAGGCTTTCGAATCGCCTCATTTGGACTTCAAATGAGGGAGATATGTGAGTTTTAATATTGGACCCGACATCAGTCTTCAGCGGAAACCACTACCGCTACAGTGGTCAAACCACTGCAGCGGTCCTAAGGAAACTGTAGCAGTGCCGCTACAGCAGTAAGGGGTCCGCTGTAGGGTCACCAGATGCCCCGAATTTTTGACTTTTCGCCTCGGAAATCTGAAAACTAATTCGGAACTAGATTTTGACAAACAAAATATGTAGATATAGGTAAAAACGCGCTACGAACTCATTCGTGCACTCAAAATTTCCATCTGAGGTCCCGTCGACCAAGTCAACCCCCGAGCGGCCAAAACTCAACTTTCCAACCCGATTTTCGATAATCATCCGAGGTCCGATTTCAATAAACAAAATATGCACCCACATGTAAAAACATGCTACGATCGCACCCGTGACCTCGGATTTCCCAACGAAGATGTCGTTGACTAAGTCAACTCCCAAACCTCAATAACCATTCCCAAACCAAGTCTCAAAATGCACCCAAGTGCATTGGGATCCGAACCAGCCCTACCAATGCGTCATAAATCAGTCTATGAACCTCTAGGAATCGATGGATCTCTGAATAAGGTTCACTTCTCAGAAGTCGATCTTCAGTCAAATGGACAAGGAAGAAGAACTCACGGTAATGACAAAACAGGTCGTTACACATGTGCAGCCTTTGATCGAGATTTGAACTTAGAAACCCCTTTGTGCTCCTCAAAACCCCAACTCAGCCAACCCACAAAGAAAACAAATATTAAAATTTTACTTAACTTGAAAATTGAAGTTTCAAAGCAATTTTTTGCCAAAACTTAAAAGGAATCGAGTTTTTTGAGTGAATATATATGTATATCCAATTCAAGTCTGCCAAATAGTGAGAAATAGGGTTCTTTATATAGAACCCCAGATCTGAGAAAAGCCTAATCTCAACTCAATGTGGGACTTTGCAATTTTGAGAATTGCTTACTTTGAAAACCACATTCAAAGGCTGAGATTTAATGAACAAAAAAATAGATGGCCAGATTTGACCCAAAAATTGATCAATCCTTTCGGTTCCTTATGAACCAATAAAAATCGAGGATTTAAACAAAGGTAAAACAAAATCAATTAAGGATTTATACCCTCTTGAACGTTACAATGCAGAAAAAGCAAAGGGGAAAGAGGGATAATACCTCGTTTGGGTTAAAATGCGGTGGATTTAGTTGAGAAATGGCAGAGCAATAAATGCTCTTCCCATTCTCAGCCATACCTAATCAGCGTGGAGCCTCAAAGGCCCGCAAATCTTGTCATTCCTGGCATATAACGCAAGAAAGAGAAAAGGAACGAAGGTGCGGCGCCTCTAGGGTTTGCTCTCAAACCCTAGCCTTTCAAATGAAATACTTTGGGGTTTGTTTGGTCTGTGTATGTGTGTGTATATATGGGAGTGTGCCGGTCTTGGTCTTTTGGGCCTGGACTCAGCCGAATTTAAAGGGATAGGGGAATGGGTCATTATATACATATATATACACGTGGTATACATGTATACACATGTATATCCGTGCATATATGTGTATACACACGAGAATGTTGACACCTACTTTTAATAACTGACCACAATTAAGAAAAGACCAATTAATTTAACCCCCTTAATTCATGGTTAAGATTGATTAACCAAATAATCATGGCTAATTAAGCAGAGGGACTTTAATTGCGAACGTAGCCTCAAATTGACCTTGACCTATGCAATAGGCTATTTCAATTGTGGCTATATTCGGCTTAATTAAACAAATAAAAACTAATTGCATTTATGACCTAATTGAACTTCAACCATGAATTTGGTTATTTCAATTATGGCCGAAATTAATCTCAATTAAACAATTAAGGGCAAGTTTTTTCAATAATGGCCTTAATTGGCTTAAAACATAGAATTGATTTTCAATTAAGGCCAAAATTCATAATATTTGATCATTTCAATTATAGCCACTGCTAGCCTCATAGCCAGCAATTTATGGAATTAACCATAATTAAATACCCAATTAATTATGACAAATGCCAAATTAAGAATTGAGGGGTAAAATATTTGCCAATTGATTTATGATAATTCAAACAATAAAATAAATAATTATTTTAAACTATTTCCTTAATTAAATTTAGCAAATATATCATAATTGTTACAAATTAATTTCCAAATGATTCATAACATCATAGAAATTATTTTAAATGATTCATAACATCATAGAAATTATTTTTCCAAATAAGGATGGTAAAATATTATCTAAATAATTTATAAAATCAATTTAACTTCTAAAAGTACATATTTCACCCCATTTAATATTCAAGGACTCTGGGTAATAAAAATAAATTATGGGAGGTCAAAAATTAGGTGTCAACAATACCCTGACCTCAAATCTATCTTCGAGAACCATTTAGCACCCCGCAACTGGTCAAATAAATCACCAATCCTCGGAAGCGGATACCTGTTCTTTATTGTCACCTTATTTATCTGCCTATAATCAATACACATTCGCAAGAAATTGTCTTTCTTTCTCACAAATAACACTGACGCTCCACACGGTGATGTGCTAGGCCTGGCAAAGCCTTTTTCAAGCAAGTCCTTCAGCTGCTCCTTCAATTCTCTCAACTCACCAGGCGCCATTCTATAAGGAGGAATGGATATTGGCTGAGTATCTGGTAATACGTCAATGGCAAAATCAATCTCCCGCTCTGGTGGAAGACTTGGAAGCTCATCCGAAAATACATCTGGAAACTCATTAACTACTAGAACAGACTGAAGAGTTGGTGGCTTTGCTTCTGTATCCTGAACCCAGACTAAATGATAAATACAGCTCTTGGCAATCATTTTCCTTGCCTTGAGATAGGAAATAAACCTACCCTTTGGAGATGTTGTATTACCCTTCCACTTTAGAATTGACTCTCCTGGAAACTGAAATCGAACCATCTTCGTTCTACAATCAACGTTAGCATAATAAGAAGCCAACCAATCCATACCCATAATAGCATCAAAATCTACCATATCTAACTCAATCAAATCTGCCATAGTACGACGATCACAGACTATAACTACGCAATCTTTATATACCCATATAGCTATCACTGGATCACTAACGGGTGTAGACACCTCAAAAAGTTTGATCAACTCAGGTTTCACCCCAAACTGACCAGCAACAAAAGGATTAACATACAAAAATGTAGAACCTAGATCTATCAATGCATATATGTCATGAGAAGATACTGATAGTATACACGTAACCACATCAGGCGAAGTCTCGAGATCCTGTCGACCAACTAATGCATAAATGCGATTTTGAGGACCACTCGAGCTGGGCGCTTCCCCTCTGCCTCCACCGCGGCTTGCTGAAGTTTGAGAGCCTTTCCCCGGAGGGCATACAGATGATGTTGAACCAGCTGCTGATCCGGTAGGCTGAACTACACCTCTACCACCCCTCGATGGACATTCACGCATAATATGGCCTAGCTGGCCACAAGCATAGCAAGCATCTGAACCCAGGCGACATGATCCAGTATGTAATTTACCATACTAAGTACATCATGGTAAAGGTGGTCTCATCTGGCTTGAATCACCTCTATACGGAGAACCTGATGCTCTAGAACTCTGACCTGGTCCTGAATAAATAGGTCGATCAAATCTCTCACCTTTAAATCTCGGAGTTACACTAGCCGCTGAATGGCCCGAATGCCTAGAATACTGAAGTCTCTGACCCAGTCTGAACTCACTAACAGCACCTGAAAAATCTGGCCCTCTTACTATGACCCCTATCATGCTGACGCTCGACCCTTCGCTGCTGCTGACGCTCCTCAAGATTCTGAGCATGCGCCTGAATGCGGGAAATATCCATACCTCTCTGAAGTGAGGCCGTCATACAGTCATCAATCAAATATGGCCCCAATCCATTCACAAATCGGTAAACATGATCTTCCATGTCCGCTACCACAGTTGGAGCATATCTAGCCAATGAATTAAAACATAGACTATATTCCCGAGCACTCATGTTCCCCTGTCTAAGGTTCAGAAACCTATCAGCTCGAGCCCGTCTAATCTCTGGCAGCAAATAATATTGAAGAAAGGCATCTGTGAACTCCTACCACATGGGTGGGGGTGCATTAACCCCTCTAGAAGACACCCAAGTTCACACCAATGGACAGCAACATCTCGTAATCTATAGGAAGCTAACTCCACTGACTCGGTGTCTGAAGCATGCATCACCCGCAATATCCTTGACATCCCATCTATAAAGTTCTGCGGGTCCTCATCTGGTTTCGACCCAAAGATTTCTGGAGGGTCTAAATTAATAAAATATCAAACTCTGGCACTAACAGCCTTATCATCGTGACCCGTACCCTATCGCTGGGCCTGAGCGGCTACTAATTGGGTCAACAACTAAATAGCCTTTCTCATCTCCTGGCCTAAGGCATCCGGTGGAGGAACTGGGGGTGCTGGAGCTGGAGTTGGGGCTGGAGCTCCTATATGCTCCTCTGGAGCGGGCTGAGTATGAAAGGACCGAGATGGAGCCTCACTTTGGGACTTGCCCTCCTCAACCTCTACCGGTGGTACCCATCCAGTCCTCCTACCTACCACTGACTTACCCTTCTAGGTGGCTGATGCGTTCCTCATCACAGGCATTATTGAAATCATAACATATGATCGGAAAAGGGGAATCTTTATAACATGGCTCTATCGCACGACCTAAGATGAGAAAGAAAGGTCAATCATTCCTAAATGTCCTGCAGCCTTCTGCTTATAAGTGTGGCGCGCTACACACCCATAAACAAGACTCTTCTGAACACATCTCATAGACAAACCCTAGGACGAACTGCTCTGATATCACTTTTGTCACGACCCACCCTGAGGGCCATGACGGGCACCCGGAGCTAACATACCAAGCACCACATGACATACATGCATCATATAATCATACCTGAGTGGGCCATCATGCTAACTAATAAACATCATAAGCTGCAAGGGACACAAACCCAAAAGCTATATATATACACGTCATTAAACTGATCTCAAGAACACAAGCCGACAAGGCCATCAAAAATATGATAACACAACAAAGTATGGACCGAGATGGTCATAGAACCTCTAACTATACATATCTGTCTACGAGCCTCTACATGGAGTACATAGCATAATAAGGACGTGACAGGACCCCGCCATGCCCATGTATACACAAAAGAATCATACCACGCTGATCTGCAACTCCAGAATAAGTGGAGTGCTTCTCTACAATCGCTGAGAAGACAGCCTACAGGTCTGATCCGTCTCCCTGTCTACTTGTGGGCATGAACTCAGTGTCCATAAGTAAAAGGACATCAGTACGAATAAAGAACTGAGTATGTAAGGCATGGAAAATAACATAACATAGATATGAAAGTAACAAGAGATAAGAGAGATAACCTGTACATCTGAATGCCTCTTAAGGCGGATGTCATGCATGCTTTCCTTTTAAAAAAACATTTGCATACATATATATATATCTATATATATATATATATATATATATATATATATATATATATATATACATATATATATATATATATATATATATATATATATATAATACCATACCCGGCCATATAGGCTCGGTGTTATCCGTACCCGGCCATAATAAGGCTCGTAGTTATCCGTACCCAACCGCACCGTGGTGCGCACAATAAGTGTCGAACCCAACCGACTATATATATATATATATATATATATATATATATATATATATAGCATGCATGAGAGCCCAAAGAAATGTTACAACTCTATCGGAGTGACGTAAGGTCGGTAAACCTCTGATTACTATTATGGAGCTAACATCATTGGCATATCTCACCTTGAAGGAACAATAACCATAAGATGAGATTAACATCAATATTTAAGATCAATAACCATAAGACAAGATCAATAATCATGAGACAATGATCAATAATGTCATAAGAACATCAAGAACCATTAGCTTCTAGTATTTCTAGAAATACGGACATTATGGATGTTATTTGTGTAAGTTTCGTATCAATATGATCATGCCATAAGAAAGAAAGGGACAGCCTCACATACCTTGTCATCTAACTTAAACACTCAACGTCTATTCTCCCAAGCTTGTAAATCTACATTCAAGATGATTCACACTAAGGTTAAGTCGTAGAAACGCTTATAAGATCAAACTAAACTATTAAGTAAACTAACGAAATTTGGGCAAAGACTTCCCCTGTATCATCTACTTCCTACAAATTCAAAAAAAAAAAAAAAAAAAAAAAAAAAAAAAAAACTCCCAACAACCATAAAAACATTAACAATACCATATCCAAGAGATTACATTCAAATTACACTCAAATCAATCCAAAACTCCTTTTTCAAATTCAATCCATAACCAATACTTCAACTTAATACCTTATAACTTCTCTACCATGATTCTCTTCACTTCTAAGACTTACTAACCTCCAAATCAACCCAACATAGGTAATAAGATGAAGAACATACCTTTTTCTTGAATATATTTAGCGACACACAACTTGCTTCAAGATTTAATTACCACAACTCCAAGTGAAAGCAAGAACATCCACCTTCCATAAACTAGCTTATGTTTTTAAGGTTTGATCTTCTCTTGAAAAGGTTTAGGATGATTAGAAATGGTTTAGGGAGCTTGGAGAGGGCTAGGGATATGATTTTTGGTAAAATAATGATCCGAAGTCGTGGCCCCTTTAATTTATAAAAACGAAAAAAATTCACCGCCTCAATTTCACGGTACATTTTCACGGATCGTGAAAAATTTCACTGGCCGTGAAATTGGTCTAGTGGCTCCTCCTCACTATCACCATTTCACAGTAGAAAATTTTCCATTCTCACGTCCGTGAAAATGCCCCTGCTTCTCAGATTTGCGTTCTGTCAGTTGCATTGGAAAGAAGACTAGCTGAACTTGAATTTACAAAGGTTATGCATTCTGTAACTCCTCATATTCTAGGAGATATGCCTCTCTCAAGTTGGAGCAAAATCCTGTTCAAAATTTTGCGAAGTTCTCCCAAAGTTTCAATTCTTTGATTCGCTTGTTCTCCAATCCTTCCATAACTTACTAAACATGAACTTAAACCCTCATAACCATAAGATAGGCATGCATAATCTCATATATCCTTGAAGATAACTCCAATGTTCATGACTAGGACAACTAACATCTAACGAATCTCAACGTACAAAACTACGTGGTGTAACAAGAAATATATCATTCTTTTTTTAGACAAATAAAAAAATTGTGATATATGTTGAAGTGTATGACCATCTCAAAAAAATAGTTGGGTTAAGTAGTGGAATTTTTTAAGCGTAATGCATATGTGACCCCCTAAACTTGTCCCTTTTTTCCATTTTGGCACTTCAACTAAGTGTTGTTCCTATTGAACCCCTGAACTTGGCCTCAAGTATGTCTATCGAACACAATCCGACTTACACAACATATACGGTGAGTTTTAATTTTTTTTTTTTTTAGCCTTGCACGTGAATGTCAATCGCATCCTACGTGGAAAATTCAACCAATTAAAATACCCAACCCATTTTAATTATACGCATCAGGTATTAAGTTTTGATTTTGGTTTTTTAGTTTTCAGTTTGGTTTCCAGTTTTGGTTCTTATTTTTCAGTTTTTTATTTTCCAGTTTTTATTTTCAGTTTTCGATTTTTATTTTTTCCAGTTTTGGTTTCTTTCTTTTCAGTTTTAGTTTCTAGTTTTATTATTTGATTGGTTTAAGTGGGTTCTTCACTTGTATAACACAGTAGCACAATTCTTCCTATCTGATGTGTATCATTAAAATGGGTGAGGTGTTTTAATTGGTTGGATTTTCCACGTAGGATGCGATTAACATTCACGCGCAAGGCTAAAAAAATGAAATTCACCATATATATATATATATATATATATATATATATATATATATGCTATGTAAGTCGAATTATGTTTGATGGACACAACTGAGGCCAAATTCAGGGGTTCAATAGGAACAAAACTTAATTGAGGTGCCAAAATGGAAAAAAGGATCAAGTTTAAAGTGGCCGCATATGCATTAAGCCAAATTTTTTTATAATAAGTGGCGATGAGATTCGATTCCAGGATCTCTCTACACTATAATACCATGTTGAAGTGTGTGACTATCTCATCTAAAAATTTAAACTATTAGAGAGAGCACACTTTAACTTAATTATATTCTCAACGCCACGTAAATTAGAAAAAATGGAGTAACAATTAGAGGCAAACTAATCGAAGAACTCCAAGATCTCTTTGCATGCATGCTGGCGATCATTTCTAAAGTAAGGTGCAAAATGAGGACAAACGATTACATTGAAAAACAAATAGAGAAAATATTTCATTTCTAGTTGCCATTAATACACCCATAGAAGGAAATGCTCTTGACACCATGTGAAGTTTGAAAACCTCCATCACTTGGAAACTTTAGAGTAGTCGATCATGTTCTACAATTAACTTGAAAAGGGCAAAGTGATGGCCACTATAAGGTGGCAGGTGTATTAAACATGATGAGTTTTGTAGCATTTCCTTTGTTGACTGAAAGATAGAACGAAGATAAATAGATGGAGAAACAGAAATTAACAATGAAGTTTTTTTTTTCTTTGTAGTGCAATAATATGTTGTACAATGGCCATGTGCCCAAAAAAAAAAAAAAAAAAAAAAAACAGTAGTACTATGCAAGACTCAATTATTTAATAATAAATTAACTGTCCAATTATAGAACTACGTAACCTAGGTACAATTTCAGCATATAAAAGTACCGATCCTAAGCTATATCAGAGTTGCTGGAATAAGGATATTTTTCATTATTTACAAACATTGCCATCTTAATTACAAAACATAACGGATCTGAAAAAATTAAAAGCCCATCCTTCCCTTCCCCTTATCTAATATGCTCAGATCTGAAAAAAAAAACCAACCCACCCTTCCCTTCCCCTTCTCTATAACAATCTGCTCAGATCTGGGAAAAAAAATCGCTCATGGATGCTCTGTTTCATCCAGGGGCAGAGCCAAGTAGTGGCCAGGGTGTTCACCCGAACCCCCTTCGGCGAAAAGTACTTATGTTACAACGTGCACTAGCAGATTTATATCGTTCTCCTTTGATCCTTCAACCAATGACTACTCGATTTTCAGTATAGTATGTCTCAGAACTAACCCAAATGTTCTCTAATATTTTTAAAGCTAGGGTATGGAAACGAAAAACCAGGACAGTTGAGTTAATTGCCCCTCTAGAAATTCGGAAGAAACAAAAACTTTTATTCTGATTTTGGACTATTTGGAAATGTATTAATATTGTATGAAAGTTGTGTACAATGTTATTGTAGTTATATTAAATATTATTCAAATTTCGAAGCGAGATACAAAATTGTATTAAATTTGTATGAAAGTTGTATAAAATGTTGTTGTAGTTGTATTAAATTTCCCAAAACCTAACATGAACTTTATAAAAAAAATTATACAGTTATATACATATTTCATACCGTTTTTATACAGTTTTCATACACGAAAAATGTGAGAATTCTAAGATTTGAGCAAGATAGACATATTTCATAGTATAACTTTCATACACAAAACTTTGAGCGAAATTTTTAAATCTTGAGCGAGATATACATATTTCATACCCAAAATTTTCGTATATATTTTATAAGAAATCTATTGGTATGTTTTGTAAATTAAAAAGTATCGTCATATTTTGTAAATAAATATACCCTATTCTTATGTATATATAGGTTATTCAAAATTTGATATTACTTAAGTCTTATTTTCAGTGTAAGATTCTGCTAATTAATACTCGTATATCGTTTGTTTTCTGATAATAAGCTACACATAAGATATGCAGAGTTTAGTACTTTTTCATTTTTGTACCAACACAAAATATGATTATTGAACTCTATGTATTAACGGGCGAAAATCATCAAAATAATTGTCTAAATAAATATTATAATCCATGTAATCACATAAAAGCTTTCTACGCATGGATTTGAAAAAAGAAAAGAAATAACTTTGTTGCCAATTATATATTTTTCGTCAGAAGAGGCCTTCAAATATTTTGGTCTTATATTAGTGACTCCATCTTTTTAATAAAAGAAGAAAAGACAGCCTCATTACATTTATAAAAGAAAAAATATATGAGAATTTACTCTAAGTAAATTGAGCGTGAAAATAAATGATATTGGAAACAAAACATTATATTATTAGCTTCGAGAAAAAATGAATTTACGTACTTTTTATACGGGATATAATATGAGATAAGGATATGTGTATTAATTATACACGAATAAAATTACCCAAATAACAAATATGTCCTTAAATAAGACATGCAATTCAATTCATACACAACAATTTATGTTTATTGCATAAAACCTCTTAAATCATTGTTCACTGCATAATGATATTTGCATTATTATTCACAAAAAAGAAACAATATATTACTACTAATCTAGGCATAAACCATTCTTAAATGGTTATTACTTTGAATTAAACCATTCTTTAAAGAGATCATTATTGCAAATAATATTGTTACGAATTTGGTGGCATGGCCATTGGCACCTTGTCTGCTTGGTTAACAGGGCTAGAGAACTGCGAAGAAGCTTCACAATTAATAAGCATGTTTTATAGCATGGCCGGCGGTTAATATTTTAGTATTTACTGATGAATAGTACACATCAAATTCTTTAAAGACAAACACAAAAACCTTTGCGACAAAGAAAATCTTTAAATCTGTCTTTAACTAAATTAAGATCTACTACAAATTAATATGCCTCCAATTAGAAGTAAACATAATTATTAAAAATCACTTTAAGATACCTTGTCGGTGACAAACAGTCATGACACCCCTGTAGAAAGTTGCTTGTACTATAGTTGTTATAAGCCAACTCAATAACAAAATTTAGATTCCATATTTGAATAGCCTTATGACCTAATAGAACACATAATTTTCCAGTTATTTCTCTCTATCTTAACCCACAGGCACAGCTTTCTTTCCATAAGCAATTTTTGCAAGCCTACTAACTATTTTGAATGAAATTAAACAAAAATAGCTTATATTAGCTCTTAGGAATTTACCACCAAAATCTTTGGTAGTACAATAAGTATTCGTTTGTCATTAATCAAAGGTGTCGAGTGTGAGATCCAAAAATGTACTCTCTCTTTGATAGTAGGAAGCACTTTAATTATGTTTTTATCCCAAAAATGGGACTTTTCTTACATGAATTTGGATTAATCGGACTAAAAGCGGGTACATAAACTGGGTGTGAAAACAAAAAAAAAATCTTAGGAATTTGATTATCCAAATTATTTCTTTTGTTCCTCATTTGGAATTTTCTTATTTTTACTCAACTGTGACGAGAAATTAAGGCACTGTTTGGCCATAAATACCAAAAAAAAATTCACTTTTTTTGGAATTTTTGAAGTTGGAGTTGGAGTTGGAGTTGGAGTTGGAGTTGTGTTTGGCCATAGTTTTTGAAATTGTAGTTTTTGGTGAAATGTGTGTAAAAAAAGTGAAAAAGTTAAAATTTTTGAAAAACAAGTTTTTTTCGTTTTTGATATTCCGGAGAAAAGTGAATATTTTTATGGCAAACGCCAAAAGTAAAAAAATGAAAAAAAAATTTAAAAAAAGTGAATAATTTTTATGGCTAAACGCCTACTAATTCCTTGAAATTTCAGAGATGCATAAAATGAACTTGGTTATGATGCCCATATAGTTTTTACTTTTGGCCAATTTAGAGATTATATATTAATAAGGAGAATAGTAAGCTATAAAATGATATTAAATAAATCGTAAAAATTCTTAAGATGGAAGCAATTTTATTATTTTCGTACATGCTGCACAATTGCATTCTTCTGGAGTATCAGTGGCATAACAAAAGGAGTATTCTGACGTTAATACTTCCTATTCTACTGTGTGAGAATACATTTTTTCCTTTAAAAGAAAGTTCAATTTGAAACCATTTTAACAGAATATTATTTAAAAATAAATACATTTGAGTTGTCAAAGGTTGGATAAAAGAGCAGGTTTAGGTTCAGTGTTCTCACTTCTAATGAATCCATGTGTGTGTCACATGGTTTTGAGATTTTTAGTAGTGTACCAAAATCCAATTATAGCTGTCACTTCCTGCTTTTACATAAATGAAAGGACCATATCATAATTGCTCCCAAATTCAGGACCAATTTATTAAGTTTTCTTTCCTTAACCAAAAGTTATAGGACTCCTAGATTCGTTTAGGACATATAGACTAGATTGTTAAATTTTTAACACTTGTAAATTATTAGGTTACCAGATAAAATTTTCAAATATACGAGTTTTAGTTTGAAATTAACAAAATTAGGCTCAACATTGATTAAATTAAATCTGCAAATGCGGGCAAGTTATACTTTTATTTTTTAACCAAGTGTAAAAACATAAAAACTAACTTGTGTTTTCTCATATGCATGTGTACAAAGAGAGGCATAAAAAGCAAGTATTAATGTGATGGTTTGACGCTCAACGTATATTGCTTCATGCATTTGGTTCTCCAATCCAAGTTGTTAAGAAGTAAATCATTACCGGAGATATTACACATTTATGATCATAAAGGTTGGAAGAGAATTCATACCATATCATATGCAAAAGAGTTGGTGATGATACAATAAAATCCGCTAGGATTACCCTGAATTATACAAAATATATATATATAAAAAAAAAAAATTGGTCACCTAAAAAAAACTTTGATATAGTTCATTTCTCTATTTTATTTAGAAAAAATATATGCATCACCTTTTACCTAGTTTTTTCTTACACCTTAGTAAACGAAGTTTCTTAGAGTGATCATTTTTCCGCTTCATTTGTTCATGAAATTAACGTTTTTTACTTTGTTAATGCATAAATAAAATATTCTATCATGTTGATTGGAAAAAAAAGAACTAAATATTGGAAAAGAAAGCAAAATTAAATGGGAATAGTAGAAAATGTAAGTGGTCTGCAACTCAAATACCGCTCTTCTATGGTCCACTCCTGTTAAATTCTCTTTCATTGCTTTTCTCTCCTATAGAGTATTACTCCCTCCAGATTAAAAAAAAAGTTCGCCCATTTACACTGTTACCCCACCCTTAAAAATACTAACTTACAAAAAAATAGATAATTTGACTAAACTACCCCTAATTAAATAGGTATTGGGATTTGATCATATAACATTTAATAGGAGCAACTAAAAAATAAGATTAATTCTTCTTAATTTGATAAGTGAGACGTTTTTTTTACCAAAGAAAAAAATTTGGGATATTTTTTGTTCGGTATTATTTTTACTTATTTTTCCATCTGCTTTTCGATCTTTATATTGGGTTCTACCAAAATTTGAATTCGTATCGAAGAGTCCCACATTAAGGGGTCGTTTAATAGTTGATTAGAGGTATGCAGATATTAATAATACATGAATTAGTTATGAAAGAATTTCTGTATTATTTTATTTAGGGATTAGTTATAATTATTTCTGAATTCCAAACTAAACACCACATTAATTTTATGCATGATTATCCATCCCCTAATGATATTTACTTATACAACATAACTCACCTCCAAACGACCCCTAAACGTAAACTGATTTCTAATAAAGGTGACTTCATATTCAGAGCTCGAACCTAAAATCTCTAATTAGACACGAAGAATTACTTACCACCTGACCATATCTCTCTCCTTTATAATATACCTCACTTCTTCTTCTTCCTAGTGGTTTAGCTCCAATCAAATTAAGGACGGCCCATTCCCATTCCCATTCTCATTCTCATTCTCATTCCCAATATCGCCCGATCTTCAATCTCCAATCCCAACAACCATCTAGTTCAGTTCTTCATTCTTGAAAAAAACTTCATAGTAACAACACTAAACAGTACCCTAACTTTGACCTTTGCAGTATCATCATATATATTCCATCAATGGGTTCATCCTCTCCACCTGATACAAGCAAAACAGCAAAACTAGAGCGTTACAACACATACATCCGCAAAATAAACACCACTAAACTCATCTCAGCTTCATCTAAACTCCTTTTTCGTGTTACCCTTTTAATATCTCTCTTATTAATCTTCTTCTTCATCGTTAATATTAATTACCCTCCCTTAACAACATCCTCAAACTCAAACAACCCACACATTAACCACCGTATCCTCTTCTCTTCCGCCTTTTACGGTGGTGGTGCCACGTGGGAAAAACAAGTACGACGATCTTCAACTCCAAAACGGGTCAACGGACTATCCGTTTTAGTTACCGGGTCAGCTGGATTCGTTGGGTCCCACTGCTCATTAGCATTAAAAAAACGCGGTGATGGGGTGTTAGGCATTGACAATTTTAATTCTTATTATGACCCGTCCTTAAAACGCGCTCGCCAGAACATGCTTGCCAAGCACGACATATTTATCGTTGAAGGTGATTTTAGGATTTGTTCTGAATTTTCTATCTTATATGAATTCTATTTTTTTTCAAAAAAAATTTCTCGATGGAAAAGAGCTCTTTCATTTTTTATTATTTTCTTTTTTACATTAATTTTCAATATGTAGGTCAATTATCAAAACACATTATAATATATTTTCTTTGTTGTTTGATTTATCATTGCTATTTGTAATTGTTAGCTTCCGCGTAACGTCTCGAATCCAACAGGTGATATAAATGACGTGTCATTACTCAGCAAGCTATTCGACATTGTTCCGTTTACACACGTGTTACATTTAGCAGCACAGGCTGGAGTTCGTTACGCAATGCAAAACCCTCTATCTTACATAAGTTCAAATGTGAACGGATTCGTTACTCTATTAGAAGTGGCTAAATCCGCAAACCCACAACCTGCTATTGTATGGGCATCATCAAGTTCAGTTTATGGGCTAAATATGAAAGTGCCGTTTTCCGAAAATGACCGTACTGATAAACCAGCTAGTCTTTATGCTGCTACAAAAAAAGCGGGTGAAGGAATTGCTCATAGTTATAATCATATTTACGGGTTGTCATTAACCGGGTTACGGTTTTTTACTGTTTATGGACCTTGGGGTAGACCAGACATGGCTTATTTCTTCTTCACTAAGGATATGATACAAGGAAAGGCTATTAAAGTTTATGTTAGTCAAGATGATAAGGATGTGGCGCGTGACTTTACGTATATTGATGATGTGGTCAAAGGTTGTGTAGGCGCGTTGGATACGGCCGAAAAGAGCACCGGTATGTTAGAATTTAATTGTCTTATATTTTACGTATAATTTAAATTAATGGTATAATATTTACTCCTTTCATTTTTTTTTGAAGTTAGGAATATTCTACTTTATTTATTTTTCTTCCAAGTCTAGATACTATTTTCTTAATCCGTGGTATCTTTTGGATTTCGAGATTCCAACAAATTTTAATAAATATTTTGAATTCTCAATTATTGTGATTCATAATACTTTTTACGTAGTTTTCAAATATGTAAATTTTTATTGTAAAAAACTTATTACATGTCCAAATCTAGATTGATCAAAATCGGGAACTACGCCACGTAAATTAAAATAGAAGAAATAATTAATTATAAAATATTTAATTTCTTTATTTTTTAATATAAAAATTAATATTAAGAGTTATAGTTTATTCTTTCTTCAATTTTCTCTTTAATTTATTTCGATTACAAAACAGGTGGTGGTGGAAAGAAGAGAGGTCCGGCGCAATTAAGAGTGTACAATTTGGGGAACACGTCACCAGTGTCGGTGAAGAAGTTAGTGGCTATTTTGGAAAATTTGTTAAATGTGAAGGCTAAAAAGAATGTGGTTAAAATGCCAAGAAATGGTGACGTTCCATTCACACATGCTAATGTGAGCTTGGCGTATAGAGACTTTGGATATAAGCCAACAACAGATTTGTCAAGTGGATTGAGGAAATTTGTTAAGTGGTATTTAAGTTATTATGGGATTCAATCAAGGATAAAATAGGAATTATGAAATCCCTATCAAGTCTTATCATCATATCACATGAGGACACAAAAGGTAAAAAGAAATAGTGGGTCCCATTCCTTTTTTCCTCTTTATTTTTTTTTTTATATTGCCCCATATTTATTTTACACTTGATATTTGTTTCTATAATGTATTGGAATCATATCATGTTACTTTTGTTTTAGCATATATAGGATATAGAAGTTTGTAAGGAAATATGCCAAGTGTAGAGTATATGAAGTGGTGTTTGTAATAATGAGTCTTGTTCGGAATTTTTATTAAAAGCAACAAACAGAAAACTGTTTGAGTTTTCCTTGTACCACAAAAGATGGTGCAGACCAGCCTAATTTTACTACCAATATGTTGAGAAAGCAATGGTTCATTCAAGATTTCTCCTTTTATGTCTTGTTTGGCTTTATTGTTTCGTCTGGTTATTTATGCCTGTTTGTATTGTCTTTCGTACTGTAGAAGGGGTAAAATGTGCTAAAGTTTGTTTGTGGTAAAGTTTGAAGGTAAAAAAATAAATAACTGCAATATGGCTATTTCATTTTACTATCATTATGATATTGTCGATGCAAAACATTATTGAAGGGGTAAATGGAGGAAAAATAGTATTCATATATATCACTTAGTAGGAAATGTCCCCAAAAATACATCGCAACTAATAATCAAGTTAATTACACAAAAAAATGTGGTAACTACTATGGGTCATTATTGACATTTATTATTATTATTATTATGATAAATCATAAGCTTACACAATAGCTCTGTAATGATGATTTGATACGCGAATATGTATTAGTACATTTATGAATATAACAAGTTTGAGGTAAGTTTCCATATACTCAGCACCGTCATAAGTTCAAAATGTAATAATTACGTTATTCAAATAATGTTTTTTTTTTAGTTCACATAATATTTATCAAGTATAATATACAATAAAACGCTATAATCATGTACTCTTCGCAATTACACGTATGAATACAAGTTTGGAATAAATTTATTTACACTAAATTTATTTACACTCAACACCATCGGTAACATGATGTAGTTATTCAAATATTCATTTTTAATTTACACAATGTCGTTTATTAAGTTTAAGGAAAAAAAAGTGATGATCATGTACCCTCCACAATATACAACGAAACGATTGCTGAGGACATTATTAAAGTGAAAATACAACTTTAAGAATACGTCAAAGAATGATCAGTGACTATTCATTATCTGACGTTTAGCTGTATCTTCTCTTTGCTGAACGCTTGTAAACTCTAGAAGTAAATAATCTTTTTTTTTTTTTTTTTTTTCATCAAATAAGCTTTCTCTTTCAGAACTGAAATTAACTATTGAAATCCTGCTATATTTTTTCTTACAATTTGAATGAAGCAATGTGCATACATTTGCCCAGAAAAGAAGCACCAATTAAATTATGCAAAGTTGAGTGAATTTTTGATAATCTAATAATTTCATGATAATTAAGTAAAGTTGAATGACTTTCTCATAACTAAAAAGACAGTTTGACAAGAACAACTCATTCAGCTCGGTGAGATCACCAGTATCCAAACATCATCTAAGAATAATTTACGAATATTACTAGAAGAAATAGAGACAAGAAATAAAAAGAAGGTTCTTCCAACCAGGAAAAGCGCCAAGAATATATTCCTTTCCCTGCATTACCTTCAAATTTTGACTTACAAGATATTATGGACCCGTTTGGCCAGGAGAATATTTTACTTTTTTTGGGATTTTTTTTTTTGAATTTAAAAATCAGCATTTAGTCATGAAAATTCCAAATCCAACTTGTAGTTGTATTTGGAATTTAGATAATACCTAAAACCTTGTTTTTACTTTTTTCACTTTCAATACATTCAAACAACCAGATATTCTCGCAAAAACTATAACCAAACACAATTCCATCTTCAACTTTAACTTCAAAATTCTACATAAAGTGAAAAATATTTGATTTTCATGGCCAAACGCCTACATACGTCACAGCTAATATTTATTAAGAGTTTGGAGAGTGTAATCACGTATATGTGTGTGTAAACAACTATTCTCAACCAAAGAAAGGAGAAACTTTTATTAATATTTATTAAAAAGAAAAAAAAGATTAACGTACAAAGGAATATTAGAAAGTAGAGTCAGATATAGCTTTAGGATTTGTTGTTGGATAGGTTTACTTAGCGGAATATTCTTTTATACAAATAGTCAGATAGAATTTGAATTTGTATGAAGATTTTGTGTCTGGTCTATTGGTATAAGATTTTGTGTCCATTGCTATTTAACTTTTACTTAAGACAGTAAAAAGGAATTTGCTTTCGGGCTTACACCAAATTAGTAACTGCAAAATACATTACTACTATATATAAGCAAGAATGTGGAGTTTTGGTAGTCCTCACAACATCATTTTTGTAATTTCCTAGAGTTACTTTTAGAAGTGACATGTGTTGTTAATTTGTTGTTCAGCTTTAAGATTTTGTCTTATTCCTCTTTTATGTTGCCCTTAATTTAGTTTATTATTACTTTAATTGCCATCACATAATTGGTAAATAAGAAAAATACTTTTGAGATATTTTGCAAGACTCTAATTAAATTCCCCCTCCGCCCTCCCCCCTCCCCCCACCTACTATTTTGTTGTCACGCCCCGAACCATGGCTTGGGCGTAACATGGCACTCGGTGCCTGACTATATGTGATCGAGCGAACTAGTTGGCTGGCTGAATCAACATGAGGTATATACTGAATACAGAAATATAACTTGTAAACATGCTGAGATACTGAAATGTCTAACTGAATAATCATAATGCGGAAAACGTCCGAAGTATGGGAACGTAGCCAACATGACTAACATAAAAGCCTGCTAAATACTAACTGACTGCAGCTCTAGTCTATGAAGCCTCTAAAGAATAATGAAGTACTGATTGTTTAGCGGGACAAGGCCCCCGGCATACCTGACTGTCTAAACTACTGAAAGACTATAAATAAGATAACGCCCCAAAGGAAACAGGGGCTCACCAAGCAGCTGATACAAGAATCCTAGCGAGCAGATCATATCCTGTAAGTCAGTACTTGCATCGTGAAATGCAGGCCCTGGGCAAAAGGAACGTTAGTACATTTGAATTGTACTGGTATGTCAAACCAACTGAAAGAATAAATAGTTGTGGGGTGCTTGGGAAAGGGCAGTCCAAAACAATAAACATGAACATATTGAAACTAACTGAAAACATACTGACAGCTGAACTGAACAAGAGAAGTATAGTAATAGGTACTCCCTGTTCTGATTATGAAATCACCTGTTTTAACTGAATTAATGACCTGTGGCCTCGGGCCCAATATAAGTGCACAAATATGTGGCCTCGGCTAAGTAAGTGCGTCAGTCTGTGGCCTCGGCCAAGTATACGTATACATAAGACTGTGCTCTTGGTCAAAGATACATATGTTCAATATTCAACAATTAATATCAAGGAACTGAGAATCATACTAAAATGCATATCACTGGAATACTGAACGTTCCTATGCTGAGACATGTATTCATGAACTGATTATGGAGTTTAAAGCATTAATAGTTCATAAGCATACTGAGTTTTCATGACTGAGACTCATGGGATATCAAACACAAGTCTATATTGATTATGTACTGAGTTCACGACATTCGGAATGACAATCATGAATGAGTTACGAAACTATATAGCGTAGAGAATAGTAGTTCTCGAACTCTTCATGAAACAAAGGTTTAACTAGATTTCTGAGGCAATTCATAATAGTCATAAAAGAACATGGCATCGGGAGAATCATAAACATTCCCACACGTAGAGAGTTAGCCTTATATACCTCAATTCTGGCCTTTAAGCATACTACGACGTTCGTCACCCCTTTCGACTTTAATCTATAGCAATATATGTCAAAGGGAATCAATCTTAGTAATAATACTCATATTTTGGTCATCTAGACATTTTATCAAACGCCTTGTGGGCATAAAGCTCCACAACCTTCATTAATGGTGTTTCGTCATCCCACAACCCATCCTCTTGCTTTTAGATGATTCTACCATCTTATATAAGTACTATGAACATCATTCTTCATCACCCAATAGGTGAACAACACCTTTATCCAACAATCAACAGCTAACAACCCAAACCAATAATTGTTCATGCTTTTCTATGAAACCCATCAGCTTATATCTCATGAACTTAGAGTCTATAATCATCTATATAAAACTATAATTGATTAAAAGATGAAATTATTACCTTTTTGACGTTCAATTCTCTTGAATTCGGATTCTAGGGTTTTTTGCCCAAAATGATGTCTCAATTGATTATCTAAGGATTTGAAGGTTTTATCATGTTAGTAAGCTATTGGGGAATTGAAATCAACTTAGAACCATTGTTAAAACTTACCTTGAAGTGTTCTTGAGGCTTGGGGCGAGTTCTCTCTCTTTCTAGAGTGTTTTTCGAGTTTGCGGGAGTTAGGGAAATCAACCCCGACCTTAAATATATGTTAAAATATGAAATCAGAAAAAACCCAACTGGTGCGCTGCACCTGCGTCGCGCAGGGGCTCTGAGTGTCAGAGAACCATCTGACGCGCATTGGGTCGGCGTCGCGCAGGCCCTCTGAGATTCAAAGGGGCCTTTGGGGCACGCTGCTCGCGCGACACATGGCCATCGCGTGCGTGCAGCGTGTGTCGGCTTCTGTGCAATGTTTTCATAATACGCATAACTTCTTGTATAGAGATCCGTTTGGCCTGATTCTTGTACGGATGGAAAGGTCTTTCAACGGGCTACAACTTTCATTGAGGAGGCATTTCCAAATTCTCATCTAATCAAGGGGTTATGGTTGCTTGGAGTAAGCCCTCGGTAACTTACTCGAAAACATGTCAACCTTCTAGATTTCATTATATTCTCATAGTACGAGTAAAGCATTAGCTTGGAGATTCGAGGTGTTACATTTGTGTTGCATGTACTAATAGTTTGTCACTAATTTTCTACGTGGTAACCAAACCTGTGTCGCTTGTATTATTTTATTTATAAGCTACAAAAATATAATGATCCACGTAGGAGTGCAACTATTCAAGAAATAAAATAACTAACAATTCATATATTTTGTATAGTTTTCAAATATAAATTTTATTTTAATGATTCAAAAGTATTTATAACTCCACATAGTTTGTAAATCAAAATATTAAAAAAGTAAGAAAAATATAGTAAAAGAAAAACGGTCTGATTACCCAAATAGTAATACCTTCACATAAGATGATACAGAAGGAACACTTTTTTTCCTTAACAAAAAAATGAAATCAAGAAACATATTATGCCATGCTATAATAAATCTACAAAGACAATTAGACATTGTGCATATTCATTACTTAATAATTCAGTCTTCTGAGATGGGAATCACTAACATATATAGATATTTACAAGTCTATTTATAGATCTTATTCTCCTATCTTAAGCTCAAAAACTATAGACGTCACTAACAATATTACTTGTGCTCTGTTCTAGAGATTTAGAATTTAACATTACTACGAATAATTTGTTGAGTTTTTATATGATGAGCTTGCTAATGAAGTAGTTCCTTTAGGATAGCTAATAAAATCAATGAATATATTTTTGTGTTGATTATTAATTTGAGCTTAAAATCGATTGTCGTATTTGTTCCTTCTTCTTGGAATGTTTTGCAGAAAAGTATAAGACAGTCTATTTGATGTGGAATTTCAACAATAAATATTGAAAAACCCATTGCAATAAAGAAAAATAAAGAAGAAAAACATTTGCAAACAAATAAATGATTAGCTTCGTCAACAGACAATTGCTTTGTGATGCATAATTTAATTTCCCGTTTATTATAACGCCAGTCATTCACTATTAATAAATCATAGTTTCTTTATGTATTTGAGGTTGAAAATCGTGCCAGCATTTTTTGAATACTGAAACATCTTTTTGCAATAATTGGTTAGTCAACATTGAATTAATGCAGAAAAAATAAGTGAAACTAATCCAACATATGATAAAGTTCAATTTGGATTATTAGACACTATATTCTCAAAAGCATTCAATGAAATTAAAAAGAGAAGAGCTTTTATATCATGAACTTATTTGAAAAAAAAAAAGAAATTCTTCTTTAACTTTCAAATACTTTTATATTATGATTTAGTTTTTAGGAGTTCATAGAGAATGTCGAACTACTCTTTCAATAACTTAATGTCACAAAAAGCAAAAAAAAATTAAAAAGTATGTTAGTATTGGGTCCTTAGTACGGGCCAAGTGACACTAGTGTCTATAATATACACATTTCCCACCTACCCTTGGTTAATATAATATTTTTTCTTCTAAATTTTGAATTGCTTGGCTTGATGTAAATATGGTGTATGGAGAAGCATTTGCCCCTTAAGACGAAACTACTAGTTATTTTAAAACTATATACTCCCTCCGCCTCATTTTAACTGTAGCTTTAGCTTAAAAAGATTGTTCCAAGTAATTATCACATTAGAAATTCAAGTCTGTTTGACCAAGCTTCTAAAATCTGCTTATTTTAAAAAGTGTATTTTTTTTCTTTTTCAAAAGAGTATTTTTGGCGTGAAGCAGTTTGTGTTTGCCCAATTAATTTAAAAAACACTTTTGAGTAGAAAGTAGTATTTTGCCCATTTAAAAATTGCTTTAAGTGTATTTTTTCAAAAAAATATTTTTGGGGAAAAGCTACTTTTTTTAGCTTCTGGAAAAAAAATTCCGCTACTTCCCCTGCCTGACGGACAAATCTTTTGCCTGCCCACAGATTTCTTACAAGAGCCTACCACACTAGGCGACATTCTCTTCAGTCTCCCAATGCAATTGGGCAATTTCAGCAGGAGAAAGGCGTACTGGAATCTTTTTGGGCAAGCTTTTCTTCGAAAAGCTTGGCCAAACATCTCACTTTTTAAATAAGCACTTTTTGGAAAAAATAAACACTTTTGGTCTTCCAAAAGCTTGGTCAAACAGGCTATTAAGTTGACAATTGTTTCCAACTATATCCTTAACATTAAAAAAGTAGTTCTTTTTTATTTTGGTCAATTCTCGAGAAACATTTAATAAATAAGGGTAACTTAGTAAACTATATATAAATTTGTTACTTTTCTTAATGGGCGTAAAAAAGCTAATGTATAAACGTTGTTACAATTTTGCTGCTTGCTTTCACCAATGTATAAACGTTGTTACAATTAGTATTTTTTTCACTTTCCAGTAAGAATACGTGTAGTATTCATTCAAGTTCGACAACGTAATCTCTAGGTTTGAAATTGGTTATATAAAAACCTCACGTGAAAAAGACAAGTAAGCAAGAAATGTTCGACATCTAAAGTTGACACCGGAGAAAAGAAAACAAAAAAAAGAGTGTCTTTTGCAAATAGTAACAAGTGATAACTAAAATGAAGCTAATTTATAACTTTATAAATTATGGGCTCTTGACTATTTTGCTATCTAAAATATCATAGTCAATGGACAGGGAATTAACCAAAAATGCTAATTAGTTCCTACTTCCTAGCTAGTTGAACCAAATACAAGTATTTGTCGTTCCAAAAAATAACCGAAAAGAGAAGCATGCATTCCTTTTACTATTATTAGGCGTTTGGATATAGATTTGGTTGTGTGTGTTTTTTTTTTTTTTTTTTTTTTTTTTTAAAAAAAAGGTGTTTGAAATTATGCTGATTGTGTTTGGAAAATTAATTGGCTTAAAAGGGCACTACATAAATCAGGACTGACTCAACAAGATCGGGGGCCTAAAGCCAAACTTTACAGAAAGGCCCTAAATATTTTTAAAGAAAGGAAAGATCGTCTTTTATATTTTTACTTAAAATCTACTTTTCTAACTTTTTTAGACATGAAGTCAGTAATTACTGTTTTATAATACACTCCTTCTAACAAATTCTTTTCAATTGATGATATAACTATCAACGGCTCCTTTTTAGGATTTAATTAATTCTACAAAAATAAAAATCTTTCTGAAATTAGAATATTTACAACAATATACGCAGTGTAATCTCACAAGTGGGTTTTGGAGAGGATAGTGTGTATGCAGACCTTACCCCTGTCTTCAGTGGCGGAGCCAGAATATTCACTAGGGGGTTCAAAATATGAAAAAATAAACACACGAAGAAGCCAAAGGGAGTTCAACGTCTACTATATATACATAAAAAATAATTTTAACCATATATAAATAATGTAATTTTCCGTCGAAGAGGGTTCGGATAAACCCCCTTGGCCCTTCCTCCCTCCGCCCTGCCTACCTTGGGAGGTAGATAGGTTGTTTCCCATAGAAGACCCTCGGTGCAAGGAAAGCATATTAAAACAGTACGGATTAGAATATTCAATAACAATAAAAATAGTAAAAGCTATATATATACACACACATGATAATTTTTTAGGAAAATGGAGTCCTCAAAAAGTTAGGGCCCCAAATTATTGCTTTACTGGCCTTATGGTCGAATCGGCCCTGACATAAACATTATGGTCGAATCGGCCCTGACATAAACATGTTTGTGGAGAAGCTAATCAAATTGTTGATTTTCTACAACTGATCTTTCTAGCCGTTTGGCCATGAATAAAATTTGGTATATTTTGGAAATTGTTTCAAATAAGTCTTTGTCTATCAAGTGGCCGTATAAATTTTATTTCAAATTTAAAATATAAAATTTGAAGTTTGAAAACAGGTTTTAAGAGTTTCACTTATAAAACTTCAATTCTGTTTTATTATCCTAACACAACTTCCAAATATCTTTTTTCAACTTACCTTCAAATACTAATATATATTTTTTTAAATCTCAACCAAATAATATCCAAACGCCTTAAATTCACTTGTTTTTTAAGCAAAGCTACCTTTGCTGATACAAGAGGTTTTTTACGATTATTTTAGGGGTGAGGTGTGAAGTGAAGAGATAGTCTACGTCGCACAAATTATTAGACTAGCTAAATTTTGGGTTATTTAAATTTAAATAGTTTTTTACACGAAAAATGTTGAAAAAGAACAGGAGACAGAGAGAGACGGGGGACAGAGAGCTAAGAAAAAATAGTTTTGAACCTACCAGGTGGCTCTTCACGATCAAATTCACGAGATAAGATTTTATTTAAATTCTGAGACATAAGATATTCCTAATTGACTTTGTGTAGATAATTTTGCATTGACTTAAATCATAATATTCTGTATCCTTGTGAATATTTCTTGTAAACATATTTGTCATTGTACCATACCTACTGATTCCAACCCCCCCCCCCCCCCACACACACACACCCACACCCCCTACCCCCCACCAGTTTTTTATTTTACAAAAAATTACTATCCGCTAACTTAAAATAAATAAATTAAAAAATCTGCATCATAACAAGTCAAAGAATTACTTAATAAGATTTGTGTTGGACAGTTATCAATTGAAATTAGAAATATTCACGTTCAATTTAATTGGGATACGGACTACCATACAAAAGAAGGTATTTTTATTATCTAAGCCGAAAATGGTAGAGGAACTTCTATGGATAAAGCCGTTGGCGAGTACCAATTTTCCTTGCGACTTGCAAGCAGAAGATCTTGTATTTTTAAATTGTTGTAGAAATGAAAGCAAGAGAAATGTTGGGAAGAGACGATTTTTAGGTCAACAATACAAGGAATGGATGTTTTTTTTATTCTTTAAGAGGAATAATAAGCTTAGCTTAAACTATGTAGAAATAGTGAGATTTCATGTCACGATCCAAAATAAAACTCGATTGACGAACTCATTGCCCGTTGAACAAACCCCCTAACCAACAATAATAATTATGCCTCAGTCCCAAACAAATTGAGATCGATGATATAAGTTCCATCTTCTTTGTTTAAACTGATTTCATATTATCATCGTACTAAATAAAATTAAAAATTGCATAAGTGAGGAAGGAACCATGGTACCCGGAACAGCACGTGAAGCAAGAAGCTTTTGGGGTGAGAGGCGGATGAAAGAAAAGGGAAAAAAATATTTTGTAAGTATTTGTATATAAATTAAACTTAGATGTTTTGATTAAACATTTAGGGGTCGTTTGGTGCATGGTATAAGCTGAGATATCCCAGCACTAATTTTTTGTACCATGTTTGGTAGAAGGTATAAATTTATATCTTATACCAAACAAGGTATAAAATGCATCCCAACTTAAAAGATAGGATATCCCTTCTTATCTCACTTATCCTGAGATTATTTTATACCATCTTTTAGATGGTATAAAATAATCCCAAGAGATGGGATAAATTAATCCCGAAATTATAATTCCGAGATAATTTTGGCTACCTACAAAACGACCCCTTAAAATACCGGTTAAACTCTAAATACTAGGCCAAAAATTGGTCAACCCATGCTATTTCCACAGCTAATTAGACCATATCCGTTAGGGCAAAAATGAAGGGATTACTACATAGCATAACTAATATTACTACATATTTATATTTAGTAGCTATAGTTTAAAATAATTACATCCCATAGTAAATAATAATATGTTAAATACAACTTATAGCAATATATATATATATACAAAATAAAATACCTATCAATCACATTATTCACCTAATCAATCCTCTCATCTCTCTCTCTTCCATCTTCTCCCATACTCCGTCGCCCCCACCACCAAAAAAGGAGCTTCGGCGAAACCGTCTCCGAACCTCTCCGACGTCTTCTTCTCAGGCCGACGGAGCAACCTTCTTCTCTTTTTCCTTTTTCCGGCGTCTTCTTCACCTTTGATCGGAAAATGCATTATTTTCAAAGAATTTTCGGATACGATCGGGATTTTCGGATCCGAAGGTGGCGGTGATGATGACGGAAAAAGAGGCCGATTTAGGAGAAGAAGGTGTACACGATTTGTAAAATTTTTTTCCGGATCCGTGTGTAATATTTTTCAAAAGTTTTTTTTTCCCGTATACGTATACGCACACCGTTTACAATTTTTCACGTTTTTGAAGAAATATGTTGTATACAAATGAATAGAGTTTTACACCTATATACAAATGAATACAATCAATTTTATTTTTGTATTCAATATTTGAGTGTATTCGTTATTTTTTTTTGGTTAATTTTTTAGCTTGTATTCATTTATTGTTTTGTATTACAATTTTTTTTTGAGTGTTTTTTGTTAATTTTTAGTGTATCTAGAAATTTTTTACCAATTTGTATTCATGAATACAAATTATGAATACGAGCGTGTCATTTTTTTGAATACGGAAAACGTAGCTACGCAATGTAAATATTGAAACTAATGTGGCAATTTTTAAACCCCAAAGTGTCTCTCGTAAAAATTCAAAAAAAAAAGAAATTTGACAAGGCTATCGTGCAAAAATTAGTCTATTTGGGCAAAAGTTAGAGCTTGTTTCCAACTAAGTAAAAAAAAAAAAAAAAAAAAAAAAAAATGTTTATTGTAAGAAGTATTTTTTATCGATTTTGCCTATAGAGTAGGTTGTATTTGAAGGAAAACTCTACAATAAGATTTGTTCAACCGATTTAAAAGGCAAAACCATAACTCCAATTTACCGTCGGTTTAAATGTCTAAAAATCAAACATCAAATAATAACCACCGGTTTGGTTATTTATTTTCGGTTTGGTTCAAAAAAGTCGATCAAACAAATCTTCTCTCTCTACATTCTTCAAATTTCTTATGAAGCACTTTTTCCTACAAAAAATAACTTTAGAATATTGAGGGAAATACATTGGCAATGTAAAAAAAAAAAGAGATAGTAGGATTTTTACTTTTTACCCTTATGCATACGACTTATTAGTACAGACTGAGGCTTGTTTGTTGGACTTGGGCAACTAGTTTTAAGACATGGGCCTTAAAAATAAGTAGACCAAAATTAAATTAATAATTAAAAGGTATAAAATATCTTTAATTATTTATGAAAAGTTAATATTATACATATAAATAATTATAAATTTTATGTATATAATTATCCATTTGTTCGGTATTTATTCGGTTATTTTTTACTATAGATGCTAACCAAACCAAATACTATGTATTTGCAATTTAAAAAACCAAATAAACCAAACCACAGAAGACTTTGATTAATCTTTGGAAAAATTTTCGGTGGGTTTTAACCAAAAACTTGCACAAAAAGACGTTTTAAAATAGAGTAAAATCATCGAAGCCATCACCACCATTTTTTTTTTGATTGAGATTTTATTTTTTTCCATGCACACTTTGAAAAGCTTATAGTTAACGGTAAAGACAAAAATTAAAAACTACCAATTTGAGGGGAAAAAATTAATGAGCGTGCCTTTGAAGGGTAATCGTGCAAATGACCCGCAACTGATCAGCTAATGTGCATACAAAACTCGGTCTCTCGACTCAGCTAATTGATAATTTAACAAACCTATCGTGCAATGTCTGGTTAATGTCAAGATTTAGAGCTTGTTTAACCAAAAAAATCAAATTTTGTTTATTGTAAGAAGTATTTTTTATCGATTTTTTAGAGAGTAGCAGTACGTATTTGAACAACTAGCAATATGTATTTGACCAACCGATTTAAAAAGGCAAAAATTACTCTTTTACCGTCTTTTTTTGGTAACAATCAACATCACCTAATTTATTTATTTTTTATTTTCAAAAAAGTCGATCAAACATCTTAGCTTTCTAAAATTAACACTTTTTAACAAAAAATAACTTTAGAATTCCCAAAAACTTGGCTACTTTTAACAAAAAAACAAGTACTTTAATTCCCAAAAATTTGGCTAAACAGGCTATAAGTTCCTGAAGCATCAAAACTAGTACAGACTATTAGTTCCTGAAGCATCAAACTAGTTTTGAAGTGGGAACATCTGCATCATGTAGTGGAGATTTAAGATGAAATTTCCTATAGATGAGACTTGCATGTCTAAAATTTGCAAATTTATCAATTGCCATCCATTCTGTTGTGAGTAGTGTTCAAAGATGCTAGGCAATACACAACGTTGTATGCTTGCAATAAACAATAAATAGGAGACACAGAAGACTAGTGATAAATCTGGAAAAATTATTGGTAACTAAAAACTTGCACAAAAAGACGTTTTAAAAGATAAAATCAACGAAGCCATCACACCAGGTCCTCTACTTAGATAAGTATTACCATGCACACTTTGACAGCTTATAGTTAACGGTAAAGAGTGACTTAAAATCCATCGTTGGTTTGACCACCGCCATAGCCACCGCCAAATCCACCTTGGCCACCAAAACCACCACTTCGAGGAGCCCTCTCGGTTGCTATACTAACACGGATATTCCTTCCCTGGAGTTGCTGCAAAGACATAAAACATATCATCAGCCATACCAATAAAGTAAAGAAGTTAAGCATATAAGAACGTTTAATTGTGGAGGCTAATTAGAATTGGACACAGAACCAGTCTTTTGATAATCCTAATGATGCTTTACCTGACCGTCCATTGCTGTCATAGCCTCTTTTGCACTTTCTTCATCTTGGAAGTTCACAAATCCAAATCCCCTTGATCTGCCAGAGTCTCTGTCAACGATCACCCTTGCTGTACCAACCAAAAAAAAAAAAAACACAGTTCTCAATATACAAACATACGCACAGCCTGAGTAGCAAATAAAGAATGACGCTTCAGAGGATCAAAACTACAAGTGAAATTGCACTTTTAACAATCCTATCCCATTATATCAACCAAGAAACTGAGGTAATAACTTACCTGATGAAAAATCAAAATAAACTATATTACTGCAGGGCTCCCTGCCCTATCAGGCTATCACTAAGTTTGTGACAACTTAAAATTAATGACTATGTTGCTTGGACTCTCAAAAATGCTGATTGACTCGCATCGGATCCTCCAAAAAAACATGCACCCTCCACATTTTTGAAGAGTGCGAACAACATAGACTAATGATTAACAAATGGGGACTCCTATATATATCTCTGTGTGTGTGTGTGTGTCAAAACCCTTGTTCAAGAGCTGCTGAGAACCAATGAGATTTACATCAGTATTGAGCACTCAAAACCTATTAATTTGATACAGAAAAACCACACCAAGAAAAGCACAGGCCAGAGATTGATAGTGACAGAAAATTATAATGTGTCTGAGGAGAACAACGATGAACAAAACAGACATTGATTAATGGGAGTCAACCATTCTGCAATGCTTAGTTAGACGGAGCAACCAACACCATCATTACGTCGTAAATCATATTATGTAAAAATGGACAGACAAAGCATGATTGACCATCCTTCATAAAGTACAATGATTTGAAACCGAAGTATAATGACACCACATTATTCATGCGGACTTGCTTTTCGTCATGTATATCAAACTATGTCACCAAAGATAAGAAAAATACTGAATATAAAGCAACAGACATCTGCCTCTGGACCTTACCATCAACAACATCACCAAAGCTAGCGAAGGCATCTCTCAGTGACTGATCATCAGTTCCCCATGAAAGACCTATAAAATATATGATAACATCTCAAATATCTATGAAGTTATAAGAAAAAGTAACAGTCAGTTGCTATAGCCAATAGGGATCCAAAAGACAACTCAAAGCGTACCACCAACAAAAAGCTTTGACGACATGCAGCGGATGGCATTAAGCATTGCTGGAGTTGATGAATTTGCACTTACTGCATTGCTCTGCCTCAACAGACTACCGAGTTTGTTGTAGAAAGCCATTTGTGCAGACAAATTCAAAAATCTGCACACACACAGAGTTTAAGTCAAGGTATGCACAACCAGCTGTTGAGGTGCCACTAAATGGAAATCCAGGGAGACAAAATCATTTAAAAACTGCCTACTAAGATATCAAGAAACATGTTTTCAGATAAAATGATATCAAGCCAGTTGACTTAAAGAGAATAAGGATCATGAAATAATTCAGCAACTTCGTAAATGTCATATTATAGTAGTAAGTGCGGAAACTAGACTTCCTTTTTTTTGTTCCTGCTATGCTAGCAATAGGGAATCCTTCGAAAACCAAAACTAAGCTGTGATGTTCTATTCCCCAAAATATCTGACCTGATGTATTAATTCAAAAAATTCACCGACATTCAAACCAGATGCATCTACAAACCCTCAAAACCCCAACTTTTTATTCTACTCCTTCACTTCCAATTTATGTGAGGCACGTAAATTAAGAAAGATCCGATTTTTTTATTTTTATTTTTAAATTTGTGGTCTTAAACCCATAACATCAGAGTGGCTATAGAAGTTTAACCCCCTGTTTGGATGGTTGTTTCCCGTGGTTCATTACTGTATTGTTTTTTGTGAAAACATGTTTGTTTCCATTGTTCTTAAAATTATGTTGTATGGTGTTGTAAAACCGTTGTAATTCCGTGGTTATATAACCATGAAAAGCCCAATTTTGTAACCGGTTTTTGTGTGGTTTCGTATTCCATTTCTTTCTTTCTTCACCTTCACGTCTAGTCAAACTATATCCCATTTTGTGGGACGGAGGGAGTAATATATATAAACTAGTTTGTAACTAAGGGTTAACGGTATTTTAGTAAGCTTACATGTTATTTATACAGTACGATACAGTCAAATTAGACAATAAAAATGTTATTAAACCACAACAAATCATATAGTCTATCCAAACATTGTATTCATTAATACAGTAGACTACAATAAAATACGATACCGTACATTATGAATCCACGGGTAACGAGTTAACGACCATCCAAACAGAATATATATACACACTATCTGGAACCACAGCATCCAAAGGTCTTTTGGAAAACAAATACTATTACGAATAAGTAATTATAGCAATCATAAGCAAATCATAACATATGGGCCAGAACTTAAAAAAATAAAAGTTCTCAAATTAGGAACAGAACAAAGTTCTAAGGAGAAAGCATCCATAATTATTAAGAGTAAAAGATTCAAGAAAGATCAAGCACACAACTAGAAATACTAGATCAAGAAACTAACACAACAAAAAATGGAATAATGAAAAGGGAAAATAAAGATTTGATTTTTACATGAAAACAAGAAGAGAGATGAAAAGACATACCTAAGGAAAGGAAGTTTGAGGGTTTAAGGAAAGAGGAACAAATGTGGAGCGGCTAGGGTTTAAGCCACTTCTCAGATATATGGACAAGTGTTAATAAAAACGGTGGCTCAGATGAAAAATATCTTTGCCTTTTTATAGCCTCATGTCACTGCTTTGTGGTGTTGTACTTTTTGAGTACAGCCTAAATACATAAGTGCCCCTAAACTTGTCTGGTTATTTCATTTTGATACTTGAAGTAGGGCTATTAGCTATTGAATACCTATACTCTTTGTGAAGTGTATTTATTAGCACAATTTTGTTCACATGTCAAAGTATGTACTCCCTCTCTCCCAATTTATATGACACATTTTCCTTTTTAGTCGGTCAAAAAAGAACGACAAATTTCCTTATTTAGTAATAATTTAACTTTAAACTTTACATTTTACGCTTAGCGAGATGATATATCACCACGCAAATATCTTTGTCTTATTTTAGACCACAAGATTCAAAAGTCTTCCTTTATTTCTTAAACTCCGTGTCCAGTTAAACTACATCACATAAATTGGAACGGATGGAGTATTATTCACTCTACTTCGAGGTGTTGTACGTTTTGAGGAAGCTAAACTTATCCGATTCTTTCATTTTGATACCTAAATTTAGGCTAATAGCTACTCTCTCCGTCCATTTTTACTTGTTCAGTATGCTAAAAATAAATGTCCAGTTGTATTTGTTTAGTTTTGAAAACTAAGATATAATTTACCATTTTGTACCTATTTTACCTTTATTATTAATTGATGGACTGAAATTTCAAGAAATTATTAGTGGTTGCACAACTTTTAAAGTGTATTTGATTGATTATAACTATTTAGATGATTTATAATAATTATGGGTGATAAAATAAAATTGTTATTTTATTTATTGCTCCTTAAGGGTATGTAAAAATTGGAATGAGAGAGTAATGATGAATATCTAAACTATTTAAGAAGTGTATTCATAAGACATGTTTTGTTGACATGTCAAAGCTTATATTTTCCACTTTTTTGTGTTAGGTTTGCCCTGAATTTTCTACTTTATTTGAATTACACCATAATTGTGTTTTATTTCAAAAAGAATTTTGTCAGGCCCTGAACCATGGTCTGGGCTTAACACGGCACTCGATGCCTGACTACATGTGACCGAGCGAACCACATAACTTACTGAATCAACATTGGGCATAAACATGAGCGGAATATAACATGAAACATGATGAGCCTTAAAAACATTAGAAGTTATAATATTTAATAAAATACTTGTATAAAACGTGAATGCGGAAATATCGTAAACTAAGCCAAAGATGGCTACGCAACTCTAAGTATCTGACATAACTGACTGACTAATTTATGAAACCTCTATCATGAATCTGAACTGTAAAACATTGTCGCTGGAATAAGGCCCCCAGCATACCTTAACTTGCTAAACATGCCATGAAAATAAATAAGGATAACACCCCGAATAAGATGGGGCTCACCAATAAGCTGATACGAGCAAATCCTACTGAGCAAATGCGGCGTCCTGTAAATCCATACCTGCATCGTGAAATGCAGGCCCCAGGGCAATAGAAAAAAGACGTCAGCACATTGAATGTACTGGTATGTAAAGCAACTGAATGAAATAAGAATGGTACATGAGATAACATGACAAGAGCTGAAACTGAAACTTAAACCTGGTCATAAGCATGAATATGTATACATATATAAATAACATGAGTAAAAATATATGTGGGAGAGCATTAGTATAACCGACATGTAACCACCACGTTAGTACGTGGCGTCTGATCTCTGCCTGACCAACTAAGTCATCTTGTACCTTGCCGGGGTACAAGACATGAACGTGAATGGATCCAAAATCCCTCAATGGGGAATATATAAAGGAATCGTCCTATCGGGAACAGCGATCCTTATCCTACGCTGACATACGTAGTTTCAGGTATAAAACCTTCTCGGTAATCTGTGCAACTTCCAATAATATGAACATGATATAGTTGGCTGAAAAGCCCATGACTTTTATAAAAACATGACTTGTATTATAACATGGTTATCTTGTATCATAACATGGATAAAGATTATATAATTTATTTGCATGAAAACGTGTATACATGTAGGATATTCATGAAAGTAAGTGTAATATTTCATAAACTTGCATGTAGGAACCCATGAAATGTAATATATGGGTTTTCATGAATTACGGACGGATTCCCAATAAACAAAATGGAAGATTAGGAATACAACAACGAATATATATTTCAAACATGGTAAATACATGAACTTAGGATTATCATGGACTTGGCTAAAAACCCTAGTTTAGTGAACTCTTGCATAATCATGAAAGAACGTAGCGTGGGGAAGAACAAAGATGTTCCCACACGTAGATAGTAGTGCTCCAAAACTTGTAATATAATTCCAAAAGATTAAACCTTGAGCCTTGAGGTGGGTTTTCTTAAAAACCCTAGGTTATGAACAATGATTTCCTTATTAGATTAGATGAATATATGTTAGAATTAACTTGGAATAGCTTACCTTGTTGTTTTGGATTGATGGGAGAAGAAAACCTTCGTGCTAGGGCTTGGGAGTATGAAAAATAGAATAAAAAGGTTGAACTGGGGTATTTATACTTAAATGAGTCGGGGCATTATACGGTCCATATAAACTTACCATATTTAACAATGATTAAAATTCCATAAACTGAAATTTCCCAAAACAGTTTTACGGACTGAAAGTACGGTCAGTATATTATTATACGATCACCAAGTACGATCCATACTAAAACATTTAAAATCTTTGGCAGAAACTAGAATTTTCCACCTACTAAACACGGACTGAAAATACTGGCCGTATAATAATATACGGTCTCAGATATTTGGATGTAAAAGTGAGACTTTGCTGAACTGAGATGAATTTATTCTCAACACTTCTCATCTAGTCTTCTAAGTCTCAAATCATGAACGTAACCTAGTTTAATGGTACGAGGTGTTACAGATTTCTTGGTAGAAAAGATTTTCTTTGTGGAAAATGACTCTATCATATTTATCTTTTTCTTGGAGGAGAAGATTTGGACTTCTATAAATAGAAGATTCTTTCTTCTCATAAACAACACAATAGCATCCACAATGTAGTTCTTTACAGGAGATTTGTTTAGGGAGAGACTACTCTCTTAATGGTTTAATGCTTACTTATTAGTTTTCTCATATATAGACCAGTTGGTCAAACCATATTATAATACTCCCTCTATCCCAATTTATGTGGCACCATTTCCTTTTTAATCTGTCCCCAAAAGAATGTCACCTTTCTATATTTAGAAACAATTTAACATTATGAGATGATTTACAACCACACATTTATATAAGGCTTGTTTTGGACCACACATTTCAAAAGTCTTCCTTTCTTTCTTAAACTATGTGCCAAGTCAAATGGTGCCAAATAAATTGGGACGGAGGGAGTATTATAGTTTTCTTTGTCGTCTGATTTATCGTCGTTCAAGGTTTGCAAATTATTTGCTTCCGCACGACACCCTGTTATTTCGATCCCAACACTTTGAGCACGTTCAGTATCTCAAAAATTGGTTAATTCATTTTTCTTTTTTTTTCTTTTGTGCTTTCCTATCTCTTTCTCTTTTTTATTTTGTTCTTTTTATCTAACTATTTTTATCTGTATCTTCACTTTCACTCGAATCATAATAAGCTTCATTTTATCTCCACAATTTCACTCAAAAATAGCACCATTGTTGCACACAAACCACAACTAATGCATCGCTGCATCTCCGACCACCACAATGGTGCATTTCTCACTTTGTCACCACTATTGTTGTCATGATGATGATGTTCAACCCAAAAGTTTTCTTTAATTATTCGTACATGTAGTACCTCGGAAAATTCTGAAAGGATTAAACGATATTAAGAGGTTCTACGCGTGCTAACTACCTTAATTTGTGTGTGAATGAGGGCGAATGATATGAACGATATCACGTGAATTTGATGATAAGTATACGATGTGTATTGAAAGTGATTTAAGGTCTAAGGAGAACCCTAGTGCCAAATCAAGTTGGAAACTACACTACAGATTAATGTTTTAAATGAGTGTGCACTCAGCCTAACTTAAATGACATAACTCATAGTATATGAAGAGTTATGACGTGAACTACATATCAAATAAAATCCCTTTGAGTCTACTTTCCAACGGTTCAAGCTATTTGTTAATTTGAACTTTGTACAAAAAGTTATGACCTTTTTATCAAAATATGATTGCAGCCTTCAGCAGCTATGCGGACGCGAAACCTCTTGACTTCACTCCCTACCAATGGCCTATGAAACCTCCAATTCAGGGAAAGAAGTTCCAAATCACATTTTGGGACCTATGGCTCATTCTCTATCGAGCATTTCGGGCCATGACTACCTCCCACTTGTCTTGGTGAGTTTTAATGGTATTTCTGAGTTAGTTTTAATCCTCAACACTAGCGCTAACAAGATTTAACCCCGAAAATTTCAGCTTCTTGCTTGAATCTTCAAATTGGTCAAGAATACCACAAGTTGAGAATTTTCAAGAGTTAAGCTACAAGAGGTAATCTTTCTATCCTAAACTTGAATACAATTACAAAGTTATTTGAGGGGTAACGTGAGCTCAAAATAACTGCTTGTTTTTTTTTTTTTTTTAATGTTCTTGAATTGAAGAATTAAGAAGTAAGGTTCTTGAGGTTGAAGATGATGAATAGTGAAATTTTTAACTTTATGAATTTATTCGAAAGTCCTAATTGATTTAATAGTAAAATGTGAGTTAGGTAATGAACTATTAGAGGCGAACATCGCTTAGAATTTAGAACCGACGTTTGAAGTCTTGTGACCAAAGTTAAAGCCCTGAAAGTGTTATGTTTTGATTCAGCCAGAGGTTGATTGTTGTCAATTGACTTGTATTGATTTAGATTGACATCTTGAGTCGTGTTGGAGTATCCATTTAATGTTTAGAGGATGTTGGAGTGTCGAGAAGATAATTTGGAGCGTCGAAGTAATTTTAGGAGCTTAAAGTTGAGGTAAGTTAAGATTTATTCTTCTTGAGGTGCTTTTTCTACATAATTACAAACGAATTATCTGTGAACATGAGTCCGTACTTGTGAGGGGTGAGCGAGTGCAGGTCTCTCCTTGTTTTATAATTGAATTATTTTTAAAGTATCATTGATTTATAATCAATATGTTGGACACAAAAATTTATCCTTGAAGCTAATTGTTAAAATGGTACTTGAAATGAAATGTTATAAATTTATAAAAGAAAAACTTACATTGATGCAAAAGGCATGAAAGAGAAGTTTAAATAAAGATGTCAAAACTTATTTTGTTAAAGTACTGCCTTGAAGTACTTATTGATTTAAATAATTTATGCTCATTTGTATTTATGCTTTAAGAGATAAATGATTTGATATAGCATTTGTTAAATACTTTGAGTTCTAAATTCTCTTTTTTATAAATATTGTAATACATCTGATAAAAGATTTTATATTGAATTGTCCAAATGGTTTGAATTGGCTATGAACAGTGTGATCTGAAAAAAATAGATTTTCTTTAGGGTCAAATATTTTGGAGTTACTAGTGGAGACCACCGAGATTGGTTCGAATATTATATTCATTACCATGAAACTAAATGTCGTTGTAGGGACACATTCCAAGACTAGGCCAAGGTTTATGGATTAAGTACCCCAATTGAGAGGACAAACGATCATTGCTTAATGTAATGAGGTTAAGTCGACTCCTATAAAACTACGAGAAGCTACTCGGACAAGTAGGGTCAAGTACTTGTGACTAGATTGATCACCTAGAGTTGTTTTTATTTATGTCGGTTCCGGCATAATACTCTCGGTGAAATGTAAATAAACGGTAAATAGAATTAGGCCTGAGGAGCAGAAAGTGATTTCAAAGAGTTATATTCAATTGAAATGGAATTTATGATTTTATCGAAATCATGACTTGTGCATTTATTACTATTTAATCTCTTTGGAAGAATAACACATCATCAATTCATGTGCTTTTGTCGGATTCTTTGATTTTGATTTCATCTAGTGAAAAGGCGTTTTTAATGTAAATTAAACCAACATTGAAGATAAAGAATACTCTTACGCCCTAAAATCCACCCTGGGCCTACCAGACATCCGATGCAATGAACAACACTGGAAGCACCTTATAAAATCAATAAATGTCTAATCTCTATTGATAGTCTTTTGATATTTATTTAAAACAATCGTTTATGGCTAACTGAAAGCATACTCGTACTATAAAAATCAGCAGAAGTTAATAGAAATAAGATGTCATAAAATGTGGCAAAACACCCCAACAAGTCATACGAGACTTCAACAATCTACCCACAATTCTGACAACTATCTATGGAGCTTCTAAGATAAATAAATGAATGGACTAACTTAGGGACGCAACCCGGAAACTAAAAGGAATAAACTAAGATAAAGGGGTTTCCCACGAACAAGCATGTGGGCTCACCAATAAATCTGGAAAGCAGCAAGTTCTCGTACTTCGTACACGTATCATGAACCTGTTTTTCTTCGTTACTGGACATACCATCAAAAACAACAATAGTATGCCTAAGTACTAGGTACTCAGTGAGTGTCTAAGGGGCAATAGTTAACATGTCAAAAATAATATAGTAAAATCAGTCAAACAATATCAATGAAAACAGTTTGAAATCCAGAGATAGAGTGCCAGTAAACTTCATAAAATCACCAGTAAAAGCCAATACACATGAATATATCAATTTCACCTCATTATACCATTCATCTCATTAGGTCTTTCACTTACGAACTCAAGATCACCATAACCACTCACACGCAACCAAAAGATTAACACATGCCGACTTACGGGCGAACAATCGTTCGATACATCGGGGCTATTATCCCATGGAGGCTAATCGTCCTTTGGACTAGCAGAATAATATATACATCGAACGACACACCTCAGTGGTCAATCGTCCTCTGAAATGACACAACAATGCTTAAAAGCGATACGTTAGGATCTATAACGGCTAATCGTCATCTAGACTAGTACAGCTTGCCCATACAGGCCCAAACACAAACAAATACAAGTCATGGCATATTAACTTAATCATAAATCATGGCTTATAGCTGAATTCACTTCTCAAGTCATCTTCTTGCAATAGAGATATTTCAAGTCATAACCAATTTAGAACTCTTGTTCAAATTACTTATTCAATTTCAAGTTCAAGAAAATCCATTGAATGACAAAACATGTTTAACGCTTCAATCTTTAGAAAATAAGTTCAATCATCCCATAATGGGGCAAAACACGTTCAACACAATAGTATAATTTGTATAAGGTTCAATGTGGGCTTGACCCTACACGCACATGACCTTATTCAATACCCACCTTTTATTTGTGAATTAATTTCAACAAAAAGGAAACCACGATATAAGGTTTCAACATGTACAAACAACCGAAAAAGGATTCTCAAAACTAATCATGCCTAAAATAAGAATAGACATGTTTCAAACGATGTTTCAATGTATAGACGGACATCAAAACGTTTTAGAAAATGTAGACATGCCTCAAAAAAGGATTTCAAATGTATTCCTCCAAGTACAACAATCGTTCTACATTGATTATTTATGAAAAAGTTCAGAACTTTAACCAAATTCTAAGAGTTCTTACCCTTATCGAAAAACTTGGGCTTTTTCGTGTCCATAAAATTGTTCTTGATCCCCCATGAACTACTCATGGATTCTCATTGTCTCTAATACCCATACACTGGTCTAAATTCTCTAAATAATCTCAGTAAATATCAAAGAACATACCTTTAAGAAGTTTCCCAAAGTCTCCTTCAATTTATCTTTCTTTAATTTTCAAGAACCTATGATTTTGAAGAATGAACTAGTGTTAATTTGATGTTAAGTTGATATAATAATGATAGGAATTGATCAAGAACTTACCTTAAATGTTTTGGGGAAGCCTTAGGGTTGTTTTCTGTAACGATCTGTTAGGTCATTTTAGTTGTTTTGCCTATTTTACCCCCATTGACCCTTTTCCCAACTTATTTAAGGTATATTTGACTTGGGGGGATGGTTGGTGTGTTTCCCTAGGCATTTTCGTGATTTGAGTAAGATTGAGGAGTTTTTGTGAAGTTCTTGAGGAATTAGTCAACCAGAGTCAACACGTAACACTCCGTAAATCTAGATTGGGTGTTAATGTGTAAAATTGGTATTAAGATGACATTTTAGCTATATGAATCCTTTTGGGATGAATTCGGGTGGAAGATAGTCATTTTGAAGTCAAACCAAATAGTGAAGTTCTTAAGAGCTCTTAAATTCATCTAAGTCTGAGGTAGTCCTCACTTATGCCCGGATTTCGGGTAGTTCCATTAGGAATTTGAGAAAACTCAAAACATAAAAGTCATAGATAATAGAAATACCTTTCCAATAATATTTGGTAGAGCTCAAACGGAGCTCTGTGCTAGTAGTTATACCTATTATACTGAACGCTATAGGCAGTTGCAGCACCCTTGCGCCGCAAGGGTGAGTCGAGTTTTCGTGTTTTAGACCAACTTTTGACCTTGTGCACCACACTTGTGATGCTAGGATGATGTAGGTGAGGCACCTCGTGCTGGCCTTGCGATGCAAGGGTGGCACGAGGCCCCATTTTTTTGGTTACGAATTATATAAGCTTCTAACTCGTCAAAACCCTTCCCCACTTCATTTTGGACGACCTTTTGAGAGAAAACAACCCTAAGGCTTACCCAAAACCTCTAAGGTAAGTTATTAATCAATTCCCATCATTAATATATCAATCTAACATCAAATTAATGCTAGTTCATCTTTCAAAACCATATATTCTTGAAAACCGAAGAAAGAGAAATTGAAAGAGACTTTGGGAAAATTCTTAAAGGCGTGTTCTTTGATACTTAATGAAATTATTTAGAGTATTTGTACTAGTTTAGGGTATTGGAGGCAATAAGAATCCATGGGTGATTCATAGAGGATTCAAGAACACGATTTAAATCTTAGAAAAAGCCCTAGTTTCCAAAATTGAAGAAAAAGTCATAGAAGCGATTAAAGTTCTAATATTTATTATCTAAATCTATTGTAGAGTGATTTTTGAACCTTGGAAATTCCGTTGGTACCGTTTTAGCGGGATTTGAGGTATGTTTCTCTTTTAACATACTTTTTTGACTTGAAATACGTTTTCTTTGATAAGGTTTCATGTGAGTGAGGGACAAGCCCTCATGGAACCTTAAAAATTATATTCTATATATGAAATCATTGTTTTCTATCTATGAGTTGTTGAACTAAAGTACAAAGCTTGAAACTTGAACTTGGATTACCCCATAAGGGATATTTTGCACAAAAACTTAAATGGTAGTAACAATTGAAGTGTTTTGCCTTATGAACGGGTTGAGTTGAGTCGTAATTGAATAATGGTTGAATATAATTTCTAAATCAGTTGATAATGTGTGTGTAGCCTTATTAAAAGGATGATGAACATAATTCATAATGAGTAAATCGGCTTCCATGCTTTGATTGTGATTTGGCTTTTATGCTATGATTCTATTGTTTGTGTTTGGCCTAGAAACTCGGGAGGAAGGGTAGTCACTATAGATCCTAGTGGGGTTAGCCTAGCCATTCGGGAGGAAGAGTGGCCATTGAGGATTCGCAATCCCGGTGTAGTCTCTACCTAGCTATTCGGGAGGAAGGATAGCTATTGGGGTTGATAACCCTGATGTGGTGATTCTATGCAGTTTAGGAAACCTTAAATGGTCATCCCTTCATTATGTTGATTTGGCCTATATTGGCATGTGTTATACTTTGGTTGCCTGTGAGTGGCTTGTTGATGATCTTGAGTTCAAGACTTAAATGTGATAAACGACATAATGAGTTGAAATTGATTTATTTCTTCTTTAATGGTTTTCATTAATGGTTTCACTAAGTTTGGTGATTTATTCTATCTTTGAATTTCAAAAACGCTTTTATTGACACTGTTTTACTGATCCTTATTATATTATTTTGTTATATTAAGTTATTAACTATTTTCCCAGGGACACTCACTGAGTACCCGATCAGACACTCACTGAGTACCCATTACTCAGACATACCATTGTATTAGGTAACGTTGAGGAGCAAGTTTGTGATACGCTTGCGAATTAAGAGAGCTTGCTACTTTCTGGACTATTTGGTGAGCCCACATGCTTGTTCGTAGGGCACCATCCTATCTTAGTTATGGTTTTAGTTTTCGGGTTGCGTCCCAAAGTTAGATTATGTTTTATTTATCATCTTAGAGGCTCCATAGATAGACGTTATTTTTGTGGGTAGTTGTTGAAGTCATTGCTTGACTCTTTGGGTGTTGCTATGTTTTATAACGATACATTTATGATAGACTTCCGCTGATTTTATTATTTGATGGTGATCATGAGTTAGTTAGCTATTTATAACGTATTGATATTGTTGAAATATTATCGAAAGAGATTAGACGTTTATTGATTTTATAAGGTGCTTTCGGTGTTGTTCATAGCATTCGAATCCTGTAACGCCTAGGGTGGGTTATAAGGCGTGACACAACATCGGATATAAATGAGTCTTTTTGAAAGTTCCGTCAAACCCATTAGTTTTGAACTATCGATTATAACTTGTTTGAGTAGTTGGTTCGGTTCCCGAGGGACTCGTGGGTATTTTGGACTTTTAGTTGATAATCTAATTTTATGAGAATTGGAGTTGATCTCGGTCAACACCGGGTCAAGATGACCTCTTTTGGAAAACTCGAGTACGCGAGCGAGTTCGTACCGTGTTTTAGAACTAGTTTGGATATTTGATTTATGTTTGGGAGGTCTCGAATGAGTTTTGAGCGTCGGATCGGAGTTTAAGAGTTGGTTGATTTTGTTGGTGTCTGGTGTCGCCACAATTGCGATGTTAAGCTCGCAAATGCTAGGTACGCAATTGCGATATCAGTTCCGCAATTCCAATGTGGGCCAAGTCTAGACAGTTCCGCATTTGTGAAGCTTGCAATTGCGTGAAAGGGGTTCGCATTTGCGAAAGAGGGGCAGTGAATAAAATATCCTAGTTCGAACTTCATTTCTCATTTTCACATTTTGAGCTCTAGACCTCGGATTTGGGATATTCTGGAAGGATTCTTCAAGATTCGTCAAGTGGGTAAGTTTCTAATCCCCTTTTTCATCTTTATATCATTGATCATTAAGGAAATCAGGAATGGAATTTGGGGTTTTATAAACCCTAAGTTAAAAAGGAATAATTCTTCAATTAATCATCGAATTGATGTCGTATTTGGTTCATCATGGATATTTAGACTCCTTGGGTCATGGGTAAATTAATTTTGGGGTGAATTTCTCATTTTACCCTTCGGAGCTCAACATCCTATTTTGGGTGCGAAACTTTTACATAGCAATATGGGTGTCTACGGACTCGTGTTCTAATGTAGAATACGTATTTGAATAGATTGGGATCGATCGAAGGCTCTACGAAAGGGAAGGACTTTGTTGTGATTGTCGGACTTCAATCCAGGCAAGTTGAGACTTTCTGACCTTAATTAAACCATCGTGGTTGGTTTAATTAGACTAAAAAGAGGGGTTAATGGGGGTAACTAAAGGGGATCTCGATACTTGTGAGGTAACTAGCACTTGTATCGGGTACCGGTGCCATCATATGGGTATTTGTGCAATTTCCATTGTATAGTTCGATCTGAATGTCATGCTTTGGGCATTAGGTGATAGCCTAGATTGATTATGTCTATAATTTGGATATAAGGTCCCTTATTTAATGCTTCTATGCTTATTACCTATGTCATTTGTGATTATGTGTTCTCATCACTCCTAAATATTCGTTTAAAAGTGGAAAGAGCTCAAGATTGAGTCTTTATTGCTTAGCTTGATTACGTAGTGTTGTGCATGTCATATTCATGATTTATATAGTATCTCATGTGCGTTTGAGGATACATGTTTAAGGTCCAAGGGGAAATGATTTCGGACGGAGTGATGCTGATGATATGAGCCAGATTGGCCAAGTGACTGGTAATGTGAGCCTAGGGGTTGAGTATGATGATTTGGAAGCCTAAGTGGCTAGGAACCCGAAAAAAAACTGATTCCAAGTGGTATATGGACCTCGCGAGTCCCTCATGGGTCATGAGTCATAGTATTTGAACGTGTGTGTACCGGTATTAGAGAGGCATTGCATAGCATAGCATTTCGAATTTCATACTATCTGATTGCTTCCTTGTTTAAATGACTTGCGTAATCTGTTGATTGGATTGCACTCATTTGATTATTTGGCTACTTAAACACATTTGAGGGTTTAGAGACTTCTTACTTAGACTTATAACCAGTGATTATCATTATTGTGGATTAATAGCGGTTAAGTATGGAAGTAGTAATCGTAAATCAATCCTCGTCTCCATTTTCGTTACGGTAGATTGACGATACTGCTGAGTGCACGTTGTTTTCCCGTACTCACGCTACACTTGCTGCACCCTTTTTGTGTGCAGATTCTGTTCTGGGCACTAGTGGATCTCAAGACTACGCTGGTCATTGAGAAGGCCATATGGAGAGTTCAGGGTGAGCTACATGAGGATCTCTAGCACCGAAATTTCCTTCTATCTTTTACTTTCTGCCTTCTACTTCCTAGACAGTACTTCGGGTTATATTACGGACTTGTACGACTTTTAGTCAGTTCTTGTACTAGTGACACCAAATTTTGGGGGTTGTAGCACTTTCTTTATGTTTTGTGATTATCAGACTTATTAAGACTTTAAAAATGACTTGTGTGATATCTTTTCCGCATTAATTTCCTTATTGAACTGTTCGAAAGGGGTCTATGGATGGCTTACGACTTGGTGGGAGTTAGTGCCTTCATGGCTTAGTAAATTGGGTCATGACATTTTCTAATAAAAAGTTGTTCAAAATTGTGACACCTCAGCTTAGGAGTAAAGTTCCACATCGGCTAAAAATAAGAGAGATGCTGGGTATATAAGTAAGCAGGCCTTACCTCCTAGTAACGCGTTTTAAAGCTGTACGAGCCTAGGCCCAGAGCGAACAATATCACTAGTGGGTTGGGCTGCTACAGATGGTATCAGAGCCACTCTTGTGTCAGCCTCGTCGATGGTGGGTCACAGTTCAACTGAGTTAAGGCAAATTCCGGGTAGGCGGGACAAAACCCAGTGTTGAGTCTAAGCAAATCTCATACGGTGGGGCAAACCTCAGCGAGGACGCTGAGTCTATAAAAGGGGGTGTATGTGACACCTCAGCTTAGGAGAAAAGTCTCACATCCGCAAAACACAAGAGAGATGCTGGGTATATAAGTAAGCAGGCCTTACCTCCTAGTGATGCATTTTAAAGCCGTGTGGGCCTAGGCCCAAAACGGACAATATCACTAGTGGGTTGGGGTGTTACAATGTCACGACTCAATTTGATTTAAGCTTGTGGGCACTTACCTTTCCCACCTCGGTAAGCGAACCTTTAACCCAACAATAAAGAAGGACACACATAATAAATCAAGCTAGCGGAAAAGAATAATTAGGTAAGTCTCACAATTATATATAATAGAAATAGTGCGGAATAAGGAAAATACCCCTAGGGTCTAGTCTAAGTCATACAAGAGCATCTAATGAAAATATACAAGTCTGGAGTAATAATACATAAATCTATCTATGTCTCTGAATAGGAATAGTAAGACATAAAATAGGAAGAGTCTTCAAGGCAGCGAACGCTCGTGCTCACCCTGAAAACTCGCAGCAATACTGATGACGATGATCATCCATGTGAGATGGAAGCAGACCCAACCTGATACTCTGCATTCATAAACGAATGCAGCAAGTGTAAGTCAGTACAATACAACGGTACTGGTAGGCATCATCGGCCGACTAAGCATAGCTAACATAATTCAGACAATAAAGCAAGATAGGCAGATAAACCAACAAGTATAAGTCAAACATAATCGAAGCCCAGTACACGTCATCGCCTAAGTAGAGCATCTAATCCCAAATGTGTCAAGTCTCAATATATCAAGTCCGAACCCAACATCACAAGTACAACACCAAAACATCTCAATGTAAGCCATGATACAATGCAATGCAATGCAATAATGTATGGATGCAATGCAAATGATGTGTACACATGTACTCCGGACGGAAATATCGACATCTTGGTAGCACAACCCAAGGTGACTCGCGAAGTCTAAGTGTCACTCGTCTCGGATCTTTGCCCAACAGATAGACGAGACCCCGGATCTTTGCCCAAGGGGGGTTCTCATCGACACCATCCTGGGGGACCCGCGGAGTCCATGCACTCACTCAATCCACGATTCTAGAACTAACATCGGATATCAGACTCTCACGTCACTCTCATTTTAAAACCGAGCCCAGCTCATCACAGTGTTTCATCAAGTACCAACAGTGTCTCAACAAAAGATATCATGAAGAATGAGAGTGCGTGTAAAGCATGTATCAACATCAATAATCATGCCTAATACCACAAGTACCAACAAAGGGGTACGCCAACAATAAATCAGTGTCACAAGTACCAATAGTGGGTACGCCAACAATATCATAATCAAGAAGGAACAACAGGTTCCAATATCTACTAGCAACACGTGGCATCAAGCCAACACAATAAAACAATCAATCACAACACAACGGGGTGTCTAGCCCCAATCACGCAACAGGGCCCAATCTAAGACAATATCCAACCCAACTTCATACCCGAAGGTTTACATGCTTTCTCCGACAATATAATCTAAATATATGCTTCGCTATACGAAGTCTCACCAAGGGTAAGCCATAACCTACCTGGATGGCCGAACAGCAAACACCAACAAATCACTTTTTTGCCTTGCCCTTCCGCTGAGCCTCAGAACCAAAGTAGTCTAGGCATATTCGAAATCTAGATTAGAAATCATGAAGAACGATACTAATATTATCATCATTCAATTTAGGTCAAATCTAACCCTAGAAATTGGGGGAACGGGACCCACAAGGTCAAAATGGGAAATTCGGGAGTAAAATATCAAATTAAGTACTAGGTGGTCATAACCCAACAACTAATTGCTAATTTAACTCACGAAATCCCCTAATTTCAAAATTGAAGCAAAACCCCCAATTTTGGGTATAAACCCTAACTCTTTGATTCAAGAATTCAACACTAATAATGGTACATAATTGATTAACATACTTAGATTCATCAAAATCTAGCATAAACCCAACCATTTCATCATTAATAAGCCTAGATAGAACATTCCTTAAAACCCACTTTTAATCTTCCATAACTAAGGAGTTGATAAATGAAGAGGAATTATAAGATGATTAGGATTAATGGAATAGTAAAAGGATTAGGAGAATTTACCATCAAGAATCTTCACTAAAGATCTCCCAGAACAGATCCCAAGAGCACTATTTTTGAAATGGGAATAAATGATAGACTAAAGGCTTATTTAATACACACTTAATTAAATAACAGGCCCGTTGGCGGTAACGGGGCCGCTACAGCGACGCCACCGCAGTGCCCCCACAGGCCGCTGGGACGGTCTGGGCCATATTACACTTGGCCTCCCCAGCGGTCAACCCGCCGCAACAGCGGTGCTGCTGGGATGGCACTGGTGCCGCCAATGTGGACAACAAGTACCAGAACCCTACTAAATTTTCTAAGTCTCAATCGAATACCGAACCACTCCCGATACCATCTGCTCACAAACCACATAGACAAATCCACATAAAAATACTCTACGAAAGCACTCGTGGCCTCGAAATTCCCAACAGAGGTCTCGTTGACTAAGTCAACCCCCGATACCTCATTTCTAATTTCCCAACTCAACTCCCAAAATGCATCCGAGTGCATTGGGAATCGAATTAGATATACACATAAGTTATAAATGACCATCCGGATCTCTCGGAATCGACGAAATTTCGAAAAGGGTCTATTTACCTAAAAGTCAACTTTGGATCAACTCTTTTTTCACTTTAAGCCCATATTTCACAAAAAGTCGCCGAATCAAATCTAAGCTCCTTGGGAAGCACGTCAACGGTCCCCTCTGGTCAAAATGAGCTAACCAAGCTCAAAAAAAGGAGCGAAAATGCTGAAAAGACTACAACGACCAAACGGGTTGTTACATACAAAAACAAAGGCGGGAAGGGTTTTGATGAAGTTAAGAGCTTATATAGTTTGGACCAGAAAAAAAGGCGAGGTCGTGTGATGGTTGTGCATCGCGCCCATCGCACGTCGCTGCCTGTACGATGGTTGTGTGTCGCAGGCCCATCGCACAAGTCAAAAAAAGATTCCGAGATAGGTATTTGTGCGCCATCCATGTGACGTGCGGGTGTCCTGACTGCTTACAACGTTCAGTAAAATGAGCATAACTCCTTGCACAAAGCTTTGTTTGATCTAGGCCATATATGGTTGGAAAGGTACTTAAAAGCGCAACAACTTCTCTGTTTTAAGTTTCCTCTAATTACTAGTGGATTTTCACGGGTACTGGCCGGAAGTCAAATCGAATCTTATGCACCTCACTATTCGTCTTGATGTTAAAACAACTATTTCCACCCAAACTCATCCCGATAGAACTTTATATGGATAAAATGTCACATTAATACTCATTTAACACATTCACATCTAACCCAAATTTACGGAGTGTTACAAATACCATGAATGGATATTGTAGGTCTGATAAAGAATATCATGGAAAATTGTGATTATGTACTTTGGGTCACTTATTTTTCACTATTTATTCTTTTATTTCATGAAAAATCAGATATACATTCAGCTTCAGACATCTTAATCTTAATGAGAACAAATGCAGCCTAACTCTCCTACTTCATATCAGTACACCTTAAATTTTTCTACAGTTTACGACGTGTGTATGGTATCAGGGCAAAGTCAAGACCTACATGTCATGATTTTATCGGCACTTATCAACCTCTCTCTCTTTACTGTGACTAACAATAACAGATATTTTGCTTTAAATTTTTCTCACACACACTTTGTAAAGTTGGATAAAAACAATTATATTTGTGGAAGTCTCAAGTCCTTCTTATGCTGAAAGGTTGTGATCTAAAAAATGATGTTAATGTCTTTAATGAATGCAAATAAAAAAAATGTTTTGAGCAATCTGAATGAGACAATTGTGACTGAACTAGTGATTAATTCCATCTACTTGGCTTGGAAGAAACAAGACTAACTTCTTCTCAGTTAGTTATTGTAATCGCTAATTGAAGGAGTCCTTGCACAAGTTGTAGGATGGTTTTCATTTAGGTAGATTTGGCAAGCTCTTAAAAACTTGTTTGCTTCTTAATCTATAGTTCAAATCATGCAACTTCGAACTACAAATAAGGGAACTACGTACTCAAATAGTTAATTCTTTGCACAAGGTGATTTTTTTTGTAGAATAACTAGTAATATTAACTTGCTTTATTTCATGATCTGATTCTTCATTTTTTGGGAGGATTTGGATTTGATTATGATTTCATGATAGTAGTTGTTATCTCTAGAGTTGAGCCCATTACTATTACATCACCTTGGCTTGCTTCTTAATCATGAATTTTAATTGGAGCATATGAATGTCATTGAACTTGGTTCAAGTCAAGTCAATTTGTTTGTGAAGAATTTAAACAATAAAAAACTAACTTCAAGAATAACAACAACTCGTATTTGTTCAATAGTGAAAATGAAGAAATAAATTGTGATAGGAATACATGACAAAACCCTTATCAAACAAGTCAATTTGCAAACTCGAGCCTAAGCTCATACATTGAATTAGTCTAGTCCCAAATTTATTCGAAGTTTAGACACTCAAACATCAATAATTATCATGGATATGAATATGCATATCATCCTTTGAAGAAATAATAAATGGAAGCTAATCAAGCATTACGTGTTATTGATCCTTCATGATTTTATGATTTTGAAGCAACGAATTATCTGACAAATGACCTGAACTAAATTGGTGGATAATACATTGACAATGAGCAAATTCATGTGGGAAATGGAGAATGTTTGGTTACTTTTCATTTTGGTGATTGAAGTTTATTCACACCTTCTCACACCTTATGTTTGTGTAATATTCATCATGTGTCAGGGATCAGTACAAAATTTGGCGATTGTTGCTAATTTACTTCAGATAACAATGTGATTTTAAATTTCACCCTAAATATTTTCTTGTGAAGGAGAGAACAACTAGGAAAGCGCTATTAGAAAGTATTAGAGCATGACTTGTACAAGATCCAACCATATTCTTCTACATTCAATATCTTTGTTCAACCTCGAGCTATAC